>NC_047138.1:31392168-31488803 GCF_009829125.3 Periophthalmus magnuspinnatus | reverse complement strand
AGAGCCCTCCCATCAGACCCCAGAACGCCCCCTACAGGAGACGAGCAGCACAATCAGTCCTCTGCTCCTCTGACCTCCTCCTCTGACCCTCTGCTCCTCTGACCTCCTCTGACTCCCTGGCTCTCTGCTCCTGTGATTCTGACCCTCTCCTCTGTCTCTGCTCCTCCGTCTGCTCCTCTGTCTCTGCTCCTCTGTGTCTCTGCTCCTCTGTGTCTCTGCTCCTCTGTGTCTCTGCTCCTCTGTGTCTCTGCTCCTCTGTCTCTGCTCCTCTGTCTCTGCTCCTCTGTGTCTCTGCTCCTCTGTGTCTCTGCTCCTCTGTCTCTGCTCCTCTGGCTCTGCTCCTCTGTCTCTGCTCCTCTGTCTCTGCTCCTCTGTGTCTCTGCTCCTCTGTCTCTGCTCCTCTGTGTCTGCTCCTCTGTCTCTGCTCCTCTGTCTCTGCTCCTCTGTGTCTGCTCCTCTGTCTCTGCTCCTCTGTCTCTGCTCCTCTGGCTCTGCTCCTCTGTCTCTGCTCCTCCGTCTCTGCTCCTCTGTCTGCTCCTCTGTGTCTGCTCCTCTGTGTCTGCTCCTCTGTGTCTGCTCCTCTGTGTCTGCTCCTCTGTCTCTGCTCCTCTGTGTCTGCTCCTCTGTCTCTGCTCCTCTGTCTCTGCTCCTCTGTGTCTGCTCCTCTGTCTCTGCTCCTCTGTCTCTGCTCCTCTGTGTCTCTGCTCCTCTGTGTCTCTGCTCCTCTGTGTCTCTGCTCCTCTGTGTCTGCTCCTCTGTCTCTGCTCCTCTGTGTCTGTTCCTCTGGCTCTGCTCCTCTGTGTCTGCTCCTCTGTCTCTGCTCCTCTGTCTGCTCCTCTCTCTCTGCTCCTCTCTCTCTGCTCCTCTCTCTCTGCTCCTCTGTCTCTGCTCCTCTGTACCTTCTCGTTGACTCTCTTGATGAACACGGCGAGCAGAAAGACGCCGGCGATGGGCGGGGCCAGGTAGCTGCACACTGATTGGATGTAGTCGAAGAGCTGTCCACTCTGAGACGCCTGGACCACAGGGATCCAGCAGATACTGACCGCTACGATACACAGCACCCACACTCTGAGAGAGGGAGGAGAGGAGGAGAGGGAGGAGGGGGAGGACAGAGGGAGAGAGAAAAGAGAAAGGGTGAGGAGGAGGGAGGGATAAAGAGAGGGGGAGAGGGAGCGGGGTGTAATAAAAGACAAAGTTAAATGTTAAATATTAAATTCACATTCACAGGATCCTCTGTTTACACACAGCAGTTACAAGTTACAGGTTAGGGTTAGATCTGTGGAGAGGCGACTCTGCTCACTGTAAGAATGTTTTTCAAGGCACTTTTGAACAATAAAACACTGCATCTTTAAATTCTTACAATGTTTTTAAGTAAATGATTCATATATTTATGTGAAATCTGTGATCACAGTGATTAAAGTGACTCGTGTGACTGGTGAGGCCTTGGTGGAGGTCTGACCTGCCCACGATGAGCAGCTCTCTCTCTGTCGCTCGGGGGGCGGAGCCTGGTCCAGATGTCCAGAGTGAAGAGTGTACTGCTGCTGTTAAAGATGGAGGCCAACGAGGACATGAGCGCAGCTAGCATCACGGCTAACAGCAGCCCGCGCAGACCTGCACAAAAACACATAGGCTAACACAGAGGGAGCTAGGCTAACAGAGGACATGAGCGCAGCTAGCATCACGGCTAACAGCAGCCCGCGCAGACCTGCACAAAAACACATAGGCTAACACAGAGGGAGCTAGGCTAACAGAGGGAGAAGAGACAGGACTGACCGTTGGGCATGATGGTCACCACGAGTTTGGGGTAGGCGATGTTACTGCAGCCCACCTCAGTGCCACAGACCTGCCGACAGAGCTCCGGCACCACGCAGCCAACCTCATCTGTGAGAGACAGAAACGAAGCAGAGTTAAAGCCGCAAGCGACGTCGAATACCCCTCACCGGCCTTGTTCTCTGCACCCCACAGCTCCCTCAGGATGACGCTAACGCTTTAGCTTTGGGCTGTGCTGAGGCCTGTACTCTGAAGCAGGATTAGCAACGCAACTTTGGGGTCAACTCTGGTTTAGTTTAAAATTATAAAAAATATTATGAAGCTGGATTACTTTTATCTGGGTGGATCTCTATGCTAACATGCCCTAAACGTGCAGTTTAAGTTCAGGTTAAGATAAGAAGACTCGTGTGTGGCAGACCTGGGTACAGAACACGGCTGATCATCCCGGGGAACACCATCAGGAACATGGGCAGGACTTTGAGGTACCCACAGAGAATACAGCCGGCCTTAACGTCTGTGAGACTGCGAGCGGCAAGACACCTCTGGACTATCACCTGAAATATACAAATATATAACAAAATACACAACAAAATACACACTTAAATATTCACAACACAGAATACATCCTCTGTACTGTCACGTGTAATGAAAACACATGACAGACAGGGGGCAGAACCTCTCAGATCTTGAACAGGAAGTGCATGGATCTGTTTCTACAATTTACCCAAGTTACTTTATTTACATGTTGATTGTGATTTAAATGAAGCATGTTTGATTAAATATAATGTAAAAATAAATATGTATAAAATGTACAGACCAATAAGCAAAATATTACATCTAAAATGTGACAGAAACCCCCCATGTTTACATCCACAGTCCTGGTTTAGTCCTGGTTCAGTCCTGGTTTAGTCCCGGTTCAGTCCTGGTTTAGTCCCGGTTCAGTCCTGGTTTAGTCCCGGTTTAGTGCTGGTTTAGTCCTGGTTTAGTCCCGGTTCAGTCCTGGTTCAGTCCCGGCTCAGACCTGGTTCAGTCCTGATTCAGTCCCGGTTTAGTCCCCGTTCAGTCCCGGTTCAGTCCTGGTTCAGTCCTGGTTCAGTCCTGGTTCAGTCCCGGTTCAGTCCTGGTTCAGTCCCGGCTCAGACCTGGTTCAGTCCTGGTTCAGTCCTGGTTTAGTCCCCGTTCAGTCCCGGTTTAGTCCCGGTTCAGTCCTGGTTCAGTCCTGGTTCAGTCCTGGTTTAGTCCCGGTTCAGTCCTGGTTCAGTCCCGGTTTAGTCCTGGTTCAGTCCCGGTTTAGTCCTGGTTCAGTCCTGGTTCAGTCCTGGTTTAGTCCCCGTTCAGTCCCGGTTTAGTCCTGGTTCAGTCCTTGTTCAGTCCTGGTTTAGTCCTGGTTTAGTGCTGGTTTAGTCCTGGTTCAGTCCCTGTTCAGTCCTGGTTTAGTCCCGGTTTAGTCCTGGTTCAGTCCTGGTTCAGTCCTGGTTTAGTCCCCGTTCAGTCCCGGTTTAGTCCTGGTTCAGTCCCTGTTCAGTCCTGGTTCAGTCCTGGTTTAGTCCTGGTTTAGTCTTGGTTCAGTCCTGGTTCAGTCCCAGTTTAGTCCTGGTTCAGTCCCGGTTTAGTCCCGGCTCAGTCCTGGTTCAGTCCTGTTTACCTGGTCCGTGCACCAGTACCACCCTCCCACGATGGCGATCCCGAGCAGGACTCCGGGCCAGGGCAGGTCTCCGGTGGAGGCGTCGCGCAGGAGACTGAAGGCGTCAGCGCGCGGAGTGTAACACAAGGGGGCGACGTGGTACCGCTCAGGGTCCAGAGACGAGCGGTTGACAGGCAGAGACAGAGGATACCTGCGCACGAGCTCGCTGTACCCGCCCACCTCCGAGAACGCTGACGAGAGACGGAGAGAGCGAGGAGAGAGGAAAATCAACTGAAAAAAGTGCGTTGCCCAAGGACACAACAGTTCGCAGCGATGGCAGGAAACAACTTTTCGGCTTAAACCACAGAAGTGACTAAGTGTTTGTGACGTCACCCACAGCTTCAGCTCCAAATGAAGCTAACGTCGAGGCTAACAGTTATAGCGGCTAATCTGGAGCAGAGTTTCATATTTGGAATTCCAACCGCAAGTATCATAGCAACCAAAGAGCCAATCAGGAGCGAGGCTGTGGAAGGTAACGCCTCTTCCCGCCCGCACAGCTGTTTTAGCAGGGAGCGGGCCCTTAGCAACGCTGTCAATCAAACCTGTTGCTAACGCTAGCGACCTCGGGGAAAGAAGAACCTGATTTGTCTGTTTTTAATGTTCATATCTTGATTTACAGACACAATAGTGAAATAAAAACCCCAGGATCATGTAGACTCGACTGTTTTCTTTGTCTTTGTTTGCTTTGGGTTTGAGGTTGGAGTTACAGATGGGGGACAGGTGATGTCTGAGGCCCACTCCTACAATGATTTGTCCAGTTGACAGATTAATTTTTTCTTTTACTATGAATCAGCCCGGGACACACAGACATGTCCGTGTTAAACAGGAGCACGTGTCGGAGCAGTCAGGTCAGGAGATGTTATTCAAACTTTCCTCTTCGTCAGCACAAAATCTACTCTAAAATTAATAATTACCACAAACAACATGAGTGACCTGGTGAATCATGTGTCTGCGCTGTGACTTCAGACCAGAGGCTTAGATACACACACAGATACACACACACACACACATAAAAACACACACACACACTCACAGAACCCGGTGAGGACGCAGGCTCCAGCGATGATCACAAACGTCTGCACTGTGTCTGTGTACATCAGAGCCGCCAGACCTCCTGCAGAACACATGTAAGTGGAGGAGCAGTAGTAGTAATGGTAGTAGTAACAGTAATACACTAGTAGTAACCTGGCCTGGTCTCTAGTCTCTGGTCTCTTGTCTCTGATCTTGTCTCTGGTCTAATCTCTAGATCCTGGACCTGATCTGGACCCAGGGTTCAGGGTGGTACCTGTGATGGTGTAGAGGGCGGTGATGATGAGCAGAGCGATCACAGAGATGTAGATGTTCCACCCCAGAGCCTGCTGAATGAACACGGCCCCGGAGAACATGTCCACCTTAAAAATACACAAAACACGTCCACCTTAAAAACACAAAAAGAGTCCACCTTAAAAATACACAAAACATGTCCACCTTAAAAATACACAAAACATGTCCACCTTAAAAATACACAAAACATGTCCACCTTAAAAATACACAAAACATGTCCACCTTAAAAATTCACAAAATACATCCACCTTAAAAATACAAAGAGAGTCCACCTTAAAAATACACAAAACATGTCCACCTTAAAAATACAAAAAGAGTCCACCTTAAAAATACACAAAACACGTCCACCTTAAAAATACACAAAACACGTCCACCTTAAAAATACAAAGCGTCCACCTTAAAAACACTGAAAGATTCCACCTTAAAACTACAGAAACAATCCACATCTTAAACGTGTCACTGTTGTAGCCACAGATGTCCTGGGGCAGACTGACACAAGTGAGGCTGCCAATGCGCACCAACACTCACACACCACAGTGACCAGTGTCTGCCACTGGCGCCCCCCTGTGGCACCTGGTGGAACATTCCAGCCAAAGTAACATCTTTATGGATCAAACTGAGTCGTACTGATATTTTGGTGAAGATGTAGAGGAACAGAGAGATGACGGACAAGTACAGGCTGATCCTGGAGCCTCCAAACCTCTTCTTCAGGTAACCCGGCATCGTGATCACCTGCACGGGGACGAGATGGACAAGATGGACAATATGTGAACAATATGACCACAGACAGGTGAGGACAGGTGAGGACAGGTGAAGACAGGTGAAGACAGGTGAGGACAGATGGACAGGTGAGGACAGGTGAGGACAGATGAGGACAGATGAGGACAGATGAAGACAGATGGACAGGTGAGGACAGGTGAGGACAGATGAGGACAGGTGAGGACAGATGAAGACAGATGAAGACAGGTGAGGACAGGTGAAGACAGGTGAGTACATGTGAAGACAGGTGAGGGCAGATGAAGACAGGTGAGGACATGTGAAGACAGGTGAGGACAGATGAAGACAGGTGAGGACATGTAAAGACAGGTGAGCCCACTCTGCAGGTCCCCGTCATCATGATCACCTGCACGGGGACAAGATGGACAATATGACCACAGACGGACAGGTGAGGATGGGTGTGGACAGGTGAGGACAGGTGAGGACAGGTGAGGACAGGTGAGCCCACTGTGCAGGTCCCCAGTGTCGTGCCTCTTTACTGTAGAAGTTCTACAACTACAGGACTATCGTGTACAAATACTGCAAATACAGCTACGTTTAAAAAGTGAAAGAGGCCAGAAGGTTAGAAAACACGTAGATGGATTTATCTGCGGCGTCACTCACCCCCGCAGTGAGGTAGACCGGCACGAACACCCAACCCAGGAGCAGGACTATGAACAGGGCCTGAGGAAACAAGGAGGAGATATGAGGAGGACCAGAGGAGAACCATCCCAGGAGCAGGACTATGAACAGGGCCTGAAGGAAATAAAGTGGAGATATGAGAGATCCAGAAGACCAAAAACCAGAGAAAAGAGAGGATCCAGAGAAGAACAAGAGAAGAACAAGAGGAGAACCAGTGAAGACCAAAGCTAAGAGCAGAACTATGAACAGGGCCTGGGGGGAGAAAGAGGAGATGCATATGAGGATGTCCACAAGAGCAGGAGAACCAAAAGAAGAACCAAAGAGGAACCAGAGAAGAACCAGGGAAGACACAGAGAGGAACTGGAGGAGAACCATCCCAGTAGCAGGACTATGAACAGGGCCCGAGGAAACAAGGAGGAGATATGAGGAGGACCAGAGGAGAACCATCCCAGGAGCAGGACTATGAACAGGGCCTGAGGAAACAAGGAGGAGATGTGAGGAGAAGAACCTTTGAGGAACCTAGAAGTTTATCTGATTGTACAAGAGAACAGGATGACTCTGTCCACTGAAAGAATGAGCTACGCATTTGTTTAACTGCAGATACTTTGAGAGGCCGACGGCACAGACTGGCAGCCAAAGTGTCAGCCCCGGGGCGGCTGTGGCTCAAAGGTTCTCGTACAGCAGTATCAGTGGTATATATATCGCAGTTGATGCTTACGTTCCACTCGAAGCCCCCGACGGCGATGCCACTGGCCGCTCCTGTTCCCGCCAAACCCACAAAGTGCCCACTGCCGATGTTACTGGCGAACAGCGACGCCCCCACCTGGAACAAAGCGCCGCTGGTTTAGCAGGGAGCGGGCGCTTAGCAACGCTGTCAATCAAACCTGTTGCTAACGCTAACAGGAGTGACCTCTGTTATTAAATGTTCATATCTTGATTTACAGATACAAAAGAGAAATAAAAACCCCAGGATCATGTCGAGGGTTAATACGAACATTTAAGACCAGAATGGCGAGTCTGGAGTGCGCACGTGACCACTTCCTGTTTGTAACGCGGCGGCTAGCAGGTTAGCTACATCCATTTATATAAACAGTCTATGGATTATATTACAGACACGCCCTCACCTGGAGGAGGAGAGAATTACACGACACAACTTTAATTTGGCCTAGACTTAAATACTCACGGGCCACCAGGTCATCGAGCGCCCGGCCAGGAAGTACCCGCCCACTGTGCCCCGATTGGTCCGAAACATCGACTGGACAAAGAGAGAAGAGGACATGTGGTATTTACGTCACAGTGACCGTTTCCATTTGTGTAGTAGTGTACAAATCCATTATTATTAGTCTGTAACATTTCCAAAGCTCAAAACGCTCTGTTCCACCTTGTGATGTCATCAGGTGGTAGTTTTCAAATGAACAGCTCTTTTTTTTTACCTTTAGTTCAGTCGAGATTGTGCAAGTCCAAATTGGTTGAAATGATCCAAATGATTCTATAAATGAAGGTGTGCGGAGTTTAAAAACACAGCGGAGCACTTCCTGTATCACCACATGATGACATCACAAGGTGGAACGGAGTGTTTTCAGTTTGAGAAAAAAACACAACTCCGGGTCTTAAAACTACAGGAGGTGCTTTTAGTGTCGTGCGGGATGTGAAACGTGAAGAATAAACTCGCTTCTCACCCAAACGCCGACGCCGACGACGCAGAGGAAGTACCCCACAATCACGCTGATGTCCGCCACGTTGTTTATGGCCACGGATTGCATCTTACCAGTACTTTTACTGTAGTACTGACTGAAGTATCTCACTGCAGTATCTCCAGCACGTTTGCGTTGTGGTGCGGACTCAAGTACTAGTACACAGGCTGAAGTACTGCCCGGAGGATGAAGTACTACCTGTAGGATGAAGTACTGCCCGTAGGATGAAGTACTGCCCCTAGGATGAAGTACTGCCCGGAGGATGAAGTACCGCCCGGAGGATGAAGTACTGCCCGTAGGATGAAGTACTGCCCGGAGGATGACGTACTGCCTGTAGGATGAAGTACTGCCTCTAGGGTGAAGTACTGCCCGGAGGATGAAGTATTGCCCGGAGGATGAAGTATTGCCCGGAGGATGAAGTACTGCCCGTAGGATGAAGTACTGCCCGTAGGATAAAGTACTATGCGTGTAGTACTTTGACCTCCTCAGCTCCTCTTCTCCATTAGACACAATAATTATTAACATTTTCACTATTAATAAGTTAAAGCGACAGGACACGACGTCAGCACTTTGTAGAATCACTCCACTTTAAAGGGCTCGGGTTAACACAAAACGCTCTGTTCCACCTTGTGATGTCATCGTGTGGTGATACAGGAAGTGCTCCGCTGTGTTTTTAAACTCCACACACCTTCACTTCTAGAATCATCTGGATCATTTCAGTGAATCTGAAGTTGCTAATTTCTACTGAACTAAAGGTAAAACTTGAAAACTACCACTTGATGACATCACAAGGTGGAACAGAGCGTTTTGAGGTTTGGAGATGTACAGACTAAGAAAGTGTGACTCACGGGAGGGCATCTGACACAGTTAAATAAAGAGTTGTTCTCAGCCGTAGTGGTTTATTTGTTTGATCACAGAGTTTTGTTGGATTGTTTAAGACCAAAAGTGTTTTTTTTAAATAAAATCAGTACAGAATGTTAAAGTGTAGGACATTTTAACATGACGCAACAAATCAGGAAAATGCAATAAAAACAAAACAAACAACAACGATTCAATCAAACTCAAACTCAAATCGTTCAAAAACACAATTAAAGGCCCATTTTACTCTGTTCTAATGTTTCCTCGTCACAAACAAACTCTGCAGATTTAGGCTGAGTTCTTCTCTCAGACGGGAAACACTCTGTTCCACCTTGTGATGTCATCATGTGGTGATACAGGAAGTGCTCCGCTGTGTTTTTAAACTCCACACACCTTAATTTCTAGAATCATTTGGATCATTTCAGCCAATCTGGAGTTGCCACTTATCTCGACTGAACTAAAGGTTAAAAAAAAAAGGAGCTGTTCACTTGAAAACTCCCACTTGATGACATCACAAGGTGGAACGGAGCATAAAGTGTGACTCTAAACGTGTGTGAATGAAACAAAAACACAACTCCAGGTGTGTTTTTGAGGAGGAAACAGCGTTAGAACATGACCTAAACCTCACAGAGTCGCGGTTGTTGATTCCAGTTCTTTAAACGTCACCATTTGGCCTTTTAAAGTTGCATTACGTAACTTTTCTGGTGGAGGGTACCTGCTTCCTACTTGTCTCCATAGAGATGTCATTTCTTCGCTTGCTTGTTTTCCACAGTGTCGCATTAAACCCGCTCATCTGGAGACAAGCAGGTGAAGCGGTTCCAGGTCAGATCTGTGGAGAGGGCGCTCACAGTAAAAATGGATGCGTTGCCATGGTGAACGCTAACCACTCTGCCACCGGGACGTGCTGGTGTTGTTCTTAATGAGTCGTAGCGTTTAAAGAGGGACTTTTGAATAATTCTGTTTCAAATTCACTGCAAACCAAAAACAAACTGTGAAACGTGTGAGTCCCGCTTCAGACTCTGACCTTTAACCTTTAACCAGAACAAACCAGAACGTTTAAAAAAAGAAACGTTCAGATAAATTATATAATCACCAAACACAGAAACTCAAAATCAAAGGAAATCCAGAAAAAAACCTCAACAAAGTCTGTGTTTTTATTGAACAAATACATTCACCATTTGTCCAGTTTTTGGCTCAGTGTGCTTCAAGTGCTCCCTGCCCCGCCTGTGTCCACAACCGCTCCCACAACCGCTCCCACCTGTGTCCACAACCACTCCCACCTGTGTCCACAACAGCTCCCACCTGTGTCCACAACCGCTCCCACCTGTGTCCACAACCGCTCCCACCTGTGTCCACAACCGCTCCCACAACCGCTCCCACCTGTGTCCACCACCGCTCCCACAACCGCTCCCACCTGTGTCCACAACCGCTCCCACCTGTGTCCACAACCGCTCCCACCTGTGTCCACAACCGCTCCCACAACCGCTCCCATCTGTGTCCACCACCGCTCCCACAACCGCTCCCACCTGTGTCCACCACCGCTCCCACCTGTGTCCACCACCGCTCCCACCTGTGTCCACAACCGCTCCCACCTGTGTCCACCACTGCTCCCACAACCGCTCCCACCTGTGTCCACCACCACTCCCATTCCACACCTACCACCACTCCCACCTCCGCTCCCATCTACTCCCACCACCACTCCCATTCTACCCCTCTACCACCACCCCACTCCCACCACTCCCTCCACCTCCCCCCTACTCCCTCCGCTCCCTCCTCCACTCCCTCCTGTCCCTCCTCTCCCTCCTGTCCCTCCTCCTCTCCACTCCCTCCGCTGCTCCCTCCTCCTCTCCCTCCTGTCCCTCCTCTGCTCCCTCCTCCTCTCCCTCCTGTCCCTCCTCTGCTCCCTCCTCCTCTCCCTCCTGTCCCTCCTCCGCTCCCTCCTCCACTCCCTCTGCTCCCTCCTCCTCTCCCTCCTGTCCCTCCTCCGCTCCCTCCTCCACTCCCTCCTCTACACTCCCTCCTCCTCTCCCTCCTCTGCTCCCTCCTCCTCTCCCTCCTCTGCTCCCTCCTCCTCTCCCTCCTCTGCTCCCTCCTCCTCTCCCTCCTCTGCTCCCTCCTCCTCTCCCTCCTGTCCCTCCTGTCTCTCCTCTGCTCCCTCCTCCTCTCCCTCCTCCTCTCCCTCCTCCTCTCCCTCCTCCTCTCCCTCCTCCGCTCCCTCCTCCGCTCCCTCCTCCCACTCTTCTCACTCCCCAAACACATTTCTCAAAAACACTGTAAACCAAAACTTTAAATCTAATAATAAAAACGTCTCTGTCTTACAGTGTTTTCATTGTGTTCTCTTATGTAATCACAGACGCCACAGCTGCCCCGGGGCGGAGTCTCAGAGAAGTGGCTGCCAATCTGTGCATCCGGGTCGACTCCCTCATAAAACACAGACTAAATGATCCACACGGCCTGGACACAAATGTATCGGGTTATTTCACCGTTTAAAAGTGACAAAAGTATAACAAAAACCTAGAATTATATTTGTCCGGTGGGGCTCCACAGCGCCCCCTCTGGTCCAGACGTTAAAGAGAGAGAAAGCTCAGGGATAATCAGATCTGTGGAACGGATGACCACAGCACGGATACTTTTATTTCAAATCTGTTCCTCAAACTTCATAAATCTTTTGTTTTAAATGTGTTTTTGGACTTAAAACAACCTTCTGGATAAGAGTTAGTATGAAGACGGTTAGCACATAGATGTTAGCAAGTACCGACTTAGCTTGTAGATGGTTAGCACGTAGCTAGTTAGGATGTAGATGGTGAGCAAGAAGCTGGTTAGCACGTAGATGTTAGCAAGTAGTTGGTTAGCACATAGATGGTTATCACATAGCTAGTTAGCACATACATGGTTAGCATGTAGCTGGTTAGCTCATAGATGGTTAGCACATAGCTGGTTAGCAAGTAGATGATTAGCTAGTAGATGTTAGCACGTAGGTAGTTAGCACATAGATGGTTAGCACGTAGCTAGTTAGCCCATACATGGTTAGCATGTAGCTGGTTAGCTCATAGATGGTTAGCACATAGCTGGTTAGCACACAGTTGGTTAGCAAGTAGATGATTAGCTAGTAGATGTTAGCACGTAGGTAGTTAGCATGTAGCTGGTTAGCTCATAGATGGTTAGCATGTAGCTGGTTAGCACACAGATGGTTAGCATGTAGCTGGTTAGCTCACAGATGGTTAGCATGTAGCTGGTTAGCTTATAGATGGTTAGCATGTAGCTGGTTAACCTCCACGATGGCTTTGAAGTCTTAATATTTTATGTCAAACAAGGAACAACAAGGCGACATTTTGGCGGAGGGTTTAGACTCTGGCAGCCACACCTGTGCGTCTGCCCCGGGGCGGCTGTGGCAGCGGAGAGTGTGACTGAGAGGGAGGAGCGTACACTGAAGGATGAAAACACTGTATGACATGTAGAGTTATTATTTTGGACATAAATGATTAAATAAATATGAAAATGAAATAAAACATTTTTTAATTCAACCTAAAATAAATAAAATATAAAACAAAAACACAAACTGTGTTAGTGTGTAAGTCCTGTAGTAACAAAGGAGTGGTTTTGGACACAGGTTTATTTCACAGCGCCAAAGTTTGACCCCTGACCCCAGAGTCCCGCCCCTGTCCCCTCCCCCTCAGCTGTGCACGAGGCAGGTCTGTGCACGAGTCAGGTCTGTGGACGAGGGAACTCACTCACTACCATACACTGTGGACAGAAATGGACATAACTAACACGCTAGCGCCGCGTTTCAAAAAGGAAGTGAGCGTGGACGCGCGGTGGCGGGAGGGAGAGGCGTTCAACTGCACCCGGTAAGAAACAGGCAGGGGAATATTAGACCCGGGTTTGTGGTGGCAGAGTGGTTAGCCTCTCATACAGACTCTATATATTTTCTTTATTATCATTGCGGTTTGTAAATCTAGTTTTTCAGTATTGTGACGTGGGTCCACAGTGGCAGAGTGGTTAGCCTCTCTCACAGACCCTGGTGCACAGCTGATCCGATGTAAACGTTTTCATAGATTCTTTTTGCAGTTTTCTTTGGCGGCTCTCAGTCTGCTCAGGATGTGTTTCTTGGGGAACTTGAGCGTCGTGCACCCGAACTGACTGACCCCCCCGGTGTCCCCCGGCAGCTTCTCCCTCCTCTGCACCCAGCTCCTCCACCCGGGCTTCCAGCAGTAAATACTATCATAAAACCGCGATCCGTTCTCTCCGCCCAAAACGTAGACACGCCTCTTCCACCTGGCCACGCCCCCGGCCGCTATCCGCCGCGGTAACCCTGGAAACACGACGGGACTGGGCGCTCTGTCGCTGCCCCCTCCCCCCCTCTCCCGCTCGTTCGTGACCACCACCTCGCGCTCCGTTCCTCGCCCTTCCCGGAAAAACAGCACTCGTCCCGTCGCGTCCAAAGTCTCCAGATTCGTGAAGTTCCCGTCTAAAAACTTGGTCGTGTCCCTCATGTATCCGCCGATCGCACAGACTCCGCCCCTGACCGCCACGCCCCCCGCTAGGCACGTCGCTCCGGAGTCCAGAGCCACTTTGGTCCAGCAGCGGGTTAGCGTGTGGTAGATTAGCACGCCGGAGTGCACCACGGCTCTGTTCTGTTCTAAAGTGGTTCCTCCAAGTAAATAGAGTCGTGAGCGGAGGGCGGCGCAGGCGAAGCCTCTCAGGGGCAGGGGGAGGCGAGGGCCGTTGGTCCACGTCATCGTCGAAAGGTCCAGGACCTCACTGGAGTCCAGCAGAGCCGAGCGGTTACTCCCCCCTAAAGCGAACAGGGACTTTCCACATGCTAACAGACCTAGCATAGCGCGCGGCTGCGACATGGGCGCGCGCTCCACCCATCGGTCCAGAACGGCGTCGTACTCGTGCACGCTCTGAGACACGGAGCAGGTCCTGAGGATGCCCCCCGCCACAAACAGCCTGTCGCCCACCGCCGTGCAGCCCGGGCTCACCAGCGCCCCCAGTGGAGCCAGCTTCTCCCACTTCCCCGTCCTCGGGTCGAAACAGTCCACGGTAAAGTCCCGCTGGTTATCGTCCTCTCGCGGCGTTAGGTCGATGCAGACGATCTTCTTCTCGAACATGCCCTCTCGCGGTCGTAGCGGTCCGCCCGGCCCCTCGCCGGCCGCCGCGGGTCCCAGCTCCTGGCTCAGGCGCCGGCTCTCCTCGTTGGACAGGAGCCCGGGACGCAGGTGCTGCAGTAAACTGGGCATGTGGGCGTATCTCTCCAGAGGCAGATGCTCCGCCCACCGCCGCGCCGCGTCGTACACCTCCGCCTCCGAGTGCACCCCGAGGCGGTCCGAGCCCAGCAGGGACCCCAGCGTGCCGTGGTCCAATAGGAGGAAGTCTTTTTGGCGGGAAACTCGGGGGAAGTGCTGAGCGACCAATCGCAGGGAGGCGCGGAGCAGGAGCTGGTCGTGGTGCGAGCGAGCGAGAGAATACATGCCCAGACAATTCTCCACCGACAAGTGCTCGAACAGGAACCTGAGACAAGAAGAGAGGAGGAGGAGGAGGAGGAGGAGGAGGAGAGGTGGAGAGGAGAAGAAGAGGAGGAGAGGAGGAGAGGAGGAGAGGAGAAGAAGAGGAGGAGAGGAGAAGAGAGGCAAGGGGAAAGTGAGAAGAGACAAGAAGAGAAGAGGAGGAGGAGAAGAGAAGAAGAGGAGAAGAGAAGAAGAGGAGGAGAAGAGAAGAAGAGGAGGAGAAGAGAAGAAGAGGAGGAGGAGAAGCGAAGAAGAAGAGAAGAGAGGCAAGGGGAAAGAGAAGAGGAGAGACAAGAAGCGAGAAGAAAAGAAGAAGAGAGGCAAGAGGAAAGAGAAGAGATACAAGAGACAAGAAGCAAGAAGAGAAGAGAGAAGAGACAAGAGAAAAGAGACAAGAAGCAAGAGAGGAGAAGAAGAAAAGTGAGGTGAGAGAGGAGAGAGAAGAGAGGAGAAAAAAGAGAGAAGAGAGGAGAAAGAGGAGAGGTAAGAGACAAGAGAGAAGGGTTTATTTTATAGAAAATTACTCATCCTTTCAAAGGCCTAAGTGTCTGGAGCTCTCTACCCCTCACACCCGCCCCACACACCCGCCCCTCACACCCGCCCCTCAACCTGCCCCACCCACCCCTCAACCCGCCCCCTCAACCCGCCCCTCACACCCGCCCCTCACACCCGCCCCTCACACCCGCCCCTCACACCCGCCCCTCACACCCGCCCCTCAACCCGCCCCTCACACCCGCCCCTCACACCCGCCCCTCAACCCGCCCCTCACACCCGCCCCTCACACCCGCCCCTCAACCTGCCCCACCCACCCCTCAACCCGCCCCTCACACCCGCCCCTCACACCCGCCCCTCTGACCAAAGTGCGTTCTATTTTAATAACCTCTTAATAAATCAGTGAATAAATTCTCCAGTTTGGGCTCAATAAACCGGTGTTTATTCAAACTCTTGCTCTGGTTGGATAAAACATAATGAACTGTTTTTATATTTAAAGTCGTTTTGTTCTGACCTGGAGCAGAGGTCCTGCAGGGGCATGACCTGGAGCCTGTTCGCCGCCACAAACAGATCCTCGGCCGTGTCCAGAGAAAGCCCCGCCTCCCCGGAGTAAACGAATCGGATCACAGTATCCATCACCGCCGGCGTCACGTCCTCCAGTCGGATCTCGGTGAGACGCGACTCCACCAGGGGGCTCGTGAACATGGCACGAAAGTACGGACTTACTGCGGCTAAAAGCACTCTGAGAAAGAGGAGGAGGGAGGAAGAGGAGGGAAAAAAGGAGAGAGGGAGGAGAGAAAAGAGAAAACACTGTATTAAAAGGCCCATACTTTGCTGTTTCCTGATCTCTTCTAATGTTTCCTCATCACAAACAGACCTGGAGTTGCTTTTTGCTTCATTCACACATGTTTAACATCGTCTCTCAAACAGAAAACACTCTGTTCCACCTTGTGATGTCATCATGTGGTGATACAGGAAGTGCTCCACTGTGTTTTTAAACTCCACACACCTTCACTAGAATCATTTGGATCAGTTCAGTCTTGGAATTGCACAATCTCGACTGAACTAAAGGTAAAAGGAGCTGTTAACTTGAAAAAAAACTACCACTTGATGACATCACAAGGTGGAACAGATCGTTTTGAGCTTTGGAGATGTAACAGACTAATAATAAAGTGTGACTCAAACATGTGTGGTGTGTGTTTGAGGAGGTGAGAACATGGAGCTCACAGAAGTCAGTTAGGTCCATGTCATTAAACGTTGAGCCCAGACTGACCTGTGGCAGTTGAACTTCTTCCCCTCGACCAGCAGAGTGACGTCACAGAGCTGCTGAGCGTCCAGGAGCTGCTTCAGACCTGAGACAGAAAACATGACATCAGAACATACAAACATAATAACATACATGACGTCATACTGTACATATGAGAATAACACTTGTATGATGAGTAATGTAGTCCCTGTGTGAGCGGACATGTTTGTAGTCTCTGTTTGAGCGGACGTGTTTGTAGTCTCCGTTTGAGCGGACATGTTTGTAGTCCCTGTGTGAGCGGACATGTTTGTAGTCCCTGTGTGAGCGGACGTGTTTGTAGTCTCCGTTTGAGCGGACGTGTTTGTAGTCTCCGTTTGAGCGGACATGTTTGTAGTCCCTGTGTGAGCGGACATGTTTGTAGTCCCTGTGTGAGCAGACGTGTTTGTAGTCCCTGTGTGAGCGGACGTGTTTGTAGTCCCTGTGTGAGCGGACGTGTTTGTAGTCCCTGTGTGAGCGGACATGTTTGTAGTCTCCGTTTGAGCGGACATGTTTGTAGTCTCTGTGTGAGCGGACGTGTTTGTAGTCTCTGTGTGAGCGGACATGTTTGTAGTCTCTGTGTGAGTGGACATGTTTGTAGTCCCTGTATGCGCGGACATGTTTGTAGTCCCTGTATGCGCGGACGTGTCTGTAGTCCCTGTATGCGCGGACATGTTTGTAGTTCTGTACCATGAGTGATGTAGTCCCCCAGTGGAGTGGTGCTGTCGTCGGGGAAGTCTTCCTCCTCTGAGTCAGAGTCAGACAGAGGCTCTCCTCCTCCTCCATCTCCGTCCTGCCAGGGCTGCGGTCGCCACGTCACCGCACCCTCCCTCATCTGTAACACACGATATAACACAAAATATATATAAACAACCAAATGACCCATAGTACTGAAATAATCACAGCCCTTTATGCTGAAGGGTATGCGAAGAAATAAAGCTTCTTAGTTGCATCACATTTATATATATCAAAATACTGAATGCATATTAGTTTGAATAAAGCTTTTTAGATGCATTATATATAAATAAATCAAAACATACAAATTCATATATCCTTTGAATATCGTCATGTAAGCACCATTTTTATACTGAACTCATATATCCTTTGAATGCTGTATCCTTTTGAAGGTTGTTTATTTTATACTAAAGTTTTCGCACTGGTTTGATACTCTGACACTGAAACTGTTGGTTCATGTTGTATCCTTTTGAAGAATGTCTAATGAACACTATATTCTAACACTGAAACTCTTCACTCATGATAACAGTCTCTCTTTAAAGTAACATTGTGTGATATGAATTATGGGAAACAGTTGGTGCTTTGTAGAAACGTCTTTGCAGAGATAAGGAGCCGGAGGAGACTGAAGGCCGAAAAACAGACCTGTGCAGTCGAGAATGGAACCAAGACGGAGGGAGGAACCAAGACGGAGGGAGGAACCAAGACGTCAACCTGCTCAACATAATATTTGCAATAATGCATATTGCATTTTTCTTTTCCAGGGCCAGGGAAAGGCAGACAGAGGGATATATGAGTTCAGTATAAAATGGTGCTTACATGACGATACTCAAAGGATATATGAATTTGTATGTTTTGATATATATATGTATATATAATGCATCTGAAAAGCTTTATTCAAACTAATATACATTCAGTATTTTGATATATGAATATGTGATGCAACTAAGAAGCTTTAGTCCTTTAGCATAGACTTCAATGCAAAGATACAGGCCCCACGTCTGACACAGTCTCCACATTCAGTGCCCTCTGCAAGGTCAAGATGTAGAGGGCACTGTCTGAACAGAAACACCAAAAAACCTTTAACCTTTGCCTTGATTTAGTCCTGGTTTAGTCCTGGTTTAGTGCCGGTTTAGTGCCGGTTTAGTGCCGGTTTAGTGCCGGTTTAGTGCCGGTTTAGCCCTGGTTTAGCCCTGGTTTAGTCCTGGTTTAGTCCTGGTTTAGTCCTGGTTTAGTCCTGTTTAAATCCGGGTTTCCTCCACACACGACTCACTGTGCAGCTGACCACAACATTCTCATTTTTATTAGAGTCAAAATCAATATCTGATAATCAAATGAACGAAGAAACTGAGCAACAAAAGAAAGTCCAGACTGAAAACTGCTCCGCTCTGGTGGAGTTGACCGGCGCTGACTCAGATAAAGACTTATCTCTGTTCAGAATAAGCTCGTGTTGCTGTTGAGCGTTGATAGATGAGGATTCTAGGGATGGGCCACATTTCCACCTCAGATGTGCTGGTCCTGTCTGACTCAAAGTGGATTCAGATTCTTAAACTCACTTTTCAATCAGCAAAGACAGTAAATGTTTAGTATAAAGTGAACCAGATGTACTGATACTGATCCCAGGGTGTGTGATGCTAACCGGAGGCACTGCTCTGTCTGAATCTTAAATTAGTACTAAAAAGTTACACAGTGCATCTTTAATTCATTTAAAGTCCTCACCAGCAGAACGTGGTCACCAGGGCAACTAGAGTCCTGGTCCTGAACCTGACATGGTCCTCTGGCCTGTGGGAAGAGGCACCGAGATGCCTTCAAATGTGGACTGCTGTGTGTTTATTAAGAGTTTTTATGGCACATGGGGTATAAAGTGAAGGTTTTCTCTTCGGATAACCGTAAACTGAGTCGGTTTATTGTGTCTTTATGCGTTTATAAAGCAAACACTCCCCTCACAGGCGTCTAACGGGCTTTACCTTGGCTCTCCGTCTCGTTTCCAGCGTTGTGGTTGATTTTGTCCCTCTTTTTAACAGAAAAATATGAAACCACTCTTCAGGATCGTTGCAAGACAGACACCCGGTCCTCCACGAAGCCTTTCCCCGTGTGTGTGGACGGGTTTTCGGCTTTTCTTCTCAATCTTCTCCGGCCTTTAGTCCCAGAGACAGTCTACAGAGCGGAGGAGCACATCTCCTCCGGTCTAAAGCCGACTCTCACCCGGATTAAAGCTCTCTACAAGCGGCTGACAGGAGTCAGTCCACCATGGCACAAAGGTCACACCTCCAGCTGAAGATGAAATCTCAAATAAAGCCGTTTTAATGGGCTTTATGGTTGAAATCTAACCGAAAGTTGAGCAGCAGACGGCCGCACTTGTCACGTCGGAACCGGATTACCGCAACCAACAACTTCCGCTCTTCTGATTGGATGACCTCTGCCACGTGACTATTGTTTACACCGGAACTGGTGTAATTTTTTAAATCAAAAGTCGGACAAAAATGTTTACTTTTTCATTATTTGACGTCCTTAAACCATAGAATTCGTAAAATGTACAATTAGTGTAAAAATACATAAAAATAAATGTATTTTTGTAAGTGTCGCCTTTGCGGAGCGCTGGTTGACCTCGTAAATGTTTATTTCTGATTGTCGACCTCAGTGTATTTATTTTTAAACAGGTTTAATTCAATTGAAATTACATAATATGTTGTTTTATTTAAATGTATATCGTTTTATTACCATAAAAATGAAAAAAATTGAGTTATAATTTGAAGTCATTCTTTTTTGTGTACTCTATTATATTAATAATCAAAATAAAAGTGTAGTATCCGTATGATTATCGTTAATGCACTTTTACGAAGAATAGTTTCAATAATTTATGTTTACAAACCTAAAGTATCTATAAACTTAACTTTTTTTTTTTTTTTTCAAATTTTTAAATGACTTATTGTTTGCTCCCACGCTCCCTGAAGCCGTCCCTCCTGTCAGCGGGACAAACATGGCGGCCTCCTTCAGCCTGGCAGCGGCTCGTCGGGGCTGCGGGGCTCTGTGTGCGCTGACCCCGGCTCTGAGGCACTGTCCTCGGCCTGTCCTGGCTCTGACACACCGGCACAGCCACGGAGCCCCCCGGAGCAGCCTGTACGAGCACGTCCGGGAGGGATACAGCGACAAACCGGACCTCAACATGAGCCACATCTGCGCCGACCCGGAGGCAGCGGTGGCCAACGTGGAGAGCAGGAAGGGCGAGCTGCGGGGGGACGATGTGCGCCAGATTGTGAGCAAAAAGCTAGTATAATGTTTATTTAGAAGGGATAGGCTGCAGCAACATGGGACTCCTGAGAGGGGCATTGACTTTGGGTTTTGTCCCTGCAGAACTAATGCAAATGGCTTAGAATTAACTTCAGCCAAATCAAGGTAAACCAGGAGTAATCTAGAGGTTAAAGTGCACATACCACACTGTTTTCTGATCTCTGTTCTAACGTTTCCTCATCACAAACAGACCTGGAGTTGTGTTTCGTTTCATTCTCACACGTTTAACACACAAACCCTGCAGATTTAGGCCGAGTTCTTCTCTCAAACTGAAAACACACTGTTCCACCTTGTGACGTCATCATGTGGTGATGCAGGAAGTGCTCCACTGTGTTTTTAAACTCCACACACCTTCATTTCTAGAATCATTTGGATCATGTAAGCGAATCTGGAGTTGCCAATCTTGACTGAGCTAAAGGAGCTGTTCACTTGAAAACTAACGCTTGATGACATCACAAGGTGGAACACAGCGTTTTGAGCTTTGGAGATGTCACAGACTAATAATAAAGTGTGACTCAAACATGTGTGAATGAAACAAAACACAACTCCAGGTCTGTTTTTGAGGAGGAAGTAGCTTTAGAACATGGATTAAAGCTACAAGAGTCAGTTTTGTGTCATATTGGACCTTTTAAACTGGGACTAAGTCAGGACTTGAACCAGAGAGCTGCTCCAGAAAAGGTTAAGCCAGGTACACTTTACTGTCCCCATAGAGAAATTAGTCCTCTGCATTCGACCCGTCCCTCAGTGTCTCTTGGTCTGGATGTTTTGGGTTGATGAGGGAAACCAGAGGAAGCCCACGCAGACACAGGGAGAACATGCAAAACACATGCACACAGAAAGGCCTGGACGACATGGGCATTGAACCTGGAACCTTCTGTGAGGCCCGAGTGCGAGTCACAGAGCACCGGCCATTAAAGCTACCTTCTGTTAGATTGACTGTCCCTGTCGTGTTCTCACAGGTCTAGATGCTGCCTATGGGGAGGGGGGAGGGGCCAAGTGAGGGGAGGGGCCAGGTGAGGGAGGCGCTAGATGATAGGATCAGGGAGGAGCAAGGTGAGCAGTGGGGCCAGGTGAAGTGAGGGAGGTCCAGGTGAAAGAGCGGGGACAGATGAGGGGAGGAGTGGGACAAGGTGAATGAGGGAGGTCCAGGTGAGGGGAGGGGCGGGGCCAGGGGAAGTGAGGGGGTCCAGGTGAGGGGAGGGGGGACAGATGAGGGGAGGGGGTCCAGGTGAGGGGAGGGGGGCCAGGTGAGGCAACAGGTTTCACATCTGTCATTTTCCAGCGACATAAAATCGAATAAAACACAGCGATGGCAGCTTTAAGTAGTCCTAACTTTTATTTCTTGTGTATTTTGTGTTTTCCAGGTGTCTCTGTGGCAGCAGCTGGAGGCGGTGAGAGCAGAAATCTCATCT
This sequence comes from Periophthalmus magnuspinnatus, assembly GCF_009829125.3. NCBI lineage: Eukaryota > Metazoa > Chordata > Actinopteri > Gobiiformes > Gobiidae > Periophthalmus > Periophthalmus magnuspinnatus. The sequence goes on along the minus strand of NC_047138.1, from coordinate 31,467,357 downwards.
TTAGAGGAGCAGAAACGAGCCATCGGCGACACCGTCAAAGCCCTGGTGGTGCGTTCAGATCTGTCTCTTACTTATAGGTCTGAGGTTATTCGTGATAATCGTGCGTCAGTCTTCACGATAATAATGAGACCACTGCTCTAACACTGAGACGAGTTTAACTGTGTCCATCTTTTCTTTACAGACCAGTAATGAGAAGAAATCCCTGTCCTCTGTGAGTCCTGTTGTGTTCATTTAATTGGTGCATTATGGTTGTGTTTTGGCTGTATTTTCGCTGTATTTTGGTTATATTTTTTGTCCTCTGCAGCTCCCGGCGTACTCCGCGGCCCGACAGCGGGGCAGGGAGGTCAGACGCAGGCTGAGTGAGCTGGGCCCTAAACAGAACGACCTGGAGGAGCAGTTCTACAGCAAAGCCCTGAGACTCCCCAACGGCACGCACCCAGACGTGGTGAGGGGCATTTGCACTAAACCCAGAGCGTTTCACTACCAAACACGCCTGTCGCCACAACACAAGCTCCATGTATGACTAAAATGAGATAAACAATAACGCTGAAACTACTTTAAACCACCGACACAATTAAAATACAACAAGATAATCCCGATAAACCTTTTTAAATAGACTGGATCATAAAAAGACATGAGCTGCGACAAATAATTAGCCATAGAAGTGACTGACTCTAATCTACAGCTCAAATTTGATTGCATTACAACAAAAATAACAAAAACCTCTCTAAGTTTGCAAAGTAAAAGTCCCCACGATAAATATTGAGCCCCAGAGTATTAGCGTTAGCAACAGGATCGATTGACAGCCTTGCTAAGTGCTCGCTACGTGCTAAACCAGCAGGAGCGGCGGACAGAGGCGTTACTTTTGCCGTGGGTGATGTAGGAGACAGAAAAGCGTGCGTCTGGTTGGTTGAGAGCCGAAGGGGGCGGGGCTCACATGGGCAGGTGCGCGTTCAGAGTCAGGGCCGGGGAGCTGTCATTTTTGTTGACCGCCATTTTCTCTGCCAGTTTTACCTTCATTTCCTCATTTTTGGATCTCAGTGTGTTGTGTTTTTTTTTTTTTTGTGCTCTGGCTCTCGTCACGGCTTCGAGGTTCGTTGAGGGAAGCCGTCACACTCTCTTAGTCCACTTCTTTATACAGTCTGTGGCTCACGCTGTAACTGACCGTCTTTACATCGAGAGCCCTCCGGGGGGCAGCAGCGTGTGGGGTAAATGTCGCCTCGCTCAGACTGGTCCAGCGTCTGAAGGTTTTGTTGTGACTCTCAGACTCAGAGCTGTGTCACCGTCTTTGAATCTGCACGTGCCAGAACACACAACATAACTATGACCAGTAGAGGGCGCCAGAGGGATGACAGTCGATTATTAAAACCTCTCATTTGAATCCCATATAAAGCAAATAACCCGGACTGCCCTTTTCCATCTCAAAAACATCGCACGCCTCCGCCCATCACTCACTTTTTCAGCTGCAGAAACTTTAATCTGCGCATTCATCACATCCAGAATCGATTACTGCAATAGCATCCTATACGGCACACCCCCCAAAAACACTTAATAAACTGCAACACACACAAAACTCTGCCGCCCGCCTCCTCACACGCACCCGTCTGTGTAAACGCATCGCCCCGGTCCTCCAAAACCTCCATTGTCTCCCCATTTCTCAGCGAATTCAGTTCAAAGTTCTCATCACTTTCAAAGCTCTCCGCAACCTGGCCCCCTCCTCACAGATCTGCTCCGTCACCACGTTCCCTCACGTTCCCTCACGTTCCCTCCGCTCCTCAAATGCAAACCTCCTCTCCCTCCGCTGTAGGACCGAGCTCCGAATGAGTATTGATTTTAAACGTTTGTATCTCTGTACTTTTTCTAATTGTTCTTCTTTGTAAAGCGTCTTTGAGTGTCTGGTAAAGCGCTGTATAAATAAAATGTACTATTATTATTATTGTTATTATCAAAATATTAATAAATGATTCTTATCGCCGCTGTGTTTTTGTCCCAGCCTCACGGAGACGAGAGCCAAGCCCGAGTGGTGGAGCTGGTGGGACAGAAGCCAAGTACGTCACATTATCACATCGTGTTTTAATCAGTTTATACTTGAATATTGTAGATTTAAAACTCACAAAATGACTTTAAATCATTTGTGCGTTTCGTTTTAAACTTGTGTGTCTCCCGCAGAGTTTGACTTTAAGCCCAGAGGTCACGTGGAGCTGGGAGAGCGGCTGGGACTCATCAGACAGAGGTGACACGTGTTGTACTTTCATTACTAAATCAAAAAATACGACTAAAAACACACAATTATACTCTCGGAGGAAGGAGGGAAACGTGGTTCAAAGGTCATATCGGCGTGTGAGAGGTTCTGAAAGAGGAAAAGAGGATTCAGTCCAGTTACGTTTGGCAAATTTAAATATGTTTTTGATGGAGAGACATTGAAGAAAAGTTAAATACGTTTTAGAGATGTGCAGAATTAGAATACGGAATATATTGACTATAATAGAAACAGTTAAAAAAGTCTTAAAAAATAAAGTGTTGAATACATTTTCTGTGATATTTCTGCACTTTTGTGGTTCATTTTTCGAGTCTTTTCTCTGTTTATGTGACGTGGACCTCACCCTGACACATTTACACCATGATTTTAATGTATCAGTGTCGCCCCCTTGTGTTTAGTAGCGGTTTAACCAGTTTAACAAAAATAAATACGTTTAAAAATGTATTCATGTAGATCTTTATGTGTCCCGCCCTCCCCCTCCCCAGACACCTCTCCCACGTGTCGGGTCATAGGTCGTACTACCTGAGAGGAGGCGGGGCCAGACTCCAGATGGCGCTGCAGAACTTTACACTGGACAAGCTGCTCAAACGGGTAAAGACTTCAAAATAAAACACTGCCTGTATAAACACTGCCTGTTTAAGCTGCACAGAGCTGAGCGTGCGCTTTTATTGTGAAATCCACAGGGCTTCATCCCGCTCACTGTGCCCGACATCCTCAAGGGGGCAGTCTTTGTAAGTCAAACATTTAGCACACGTTTTCATAAATATAGAGGAAAAAGTGAGGGAGAAATTTGAATATTTTTGGAATATTTTTTCATTTTGCGCTAAAAATATATGAAAAAAGTAACATTAAAGATGCACCATGTAACTTTTCTGGCGAAGAACATGGCACTTTATCGTCTCCATGGAGATTTTATTAGAGATTTTATTACTTTATCTGGAATTGCATTTAATTTGTTCATGTTGCATTTATTTAAAGCAAACCTGTTCTGCTAAAGTCGTTGTGTTTGGAGTCGTTCGTGTTTGACTCTTTTAATCTTTAATCTCTTATTTTCCAGACGCCATTTTGGGGTCTAGGGTCCTCGCGTCATAAATCATATTAAAAACTTTTGCTTAGCTCTTTCCAAATCTTACAGAAATATTATGAAAAGGTTAAATTGTTGATAAAACTCCTCCGCTCTCTGTTTGTACGTCCTATTGGCTTTAGTCTTAACCTCTGACCTTTGACCCTCTGGTCCTCAGGAGGGCTGTGGGATGCAGCCTCACGCTCACCGCTCTCAGGTCTACGCCCTGGACCCGACCAGGAGTCCAGACCTGAACCTGGCCGGGACCGGGGAGGTCGGCATCGCAGGTACTGGACCGGGACTAGACCGGGACTGGGCCGGGACTAGACCGGGACTAGACAGGGACTAGACCGGGACTAGACCGGGACTAGACAGGGACTAGACCGGGACTAGACCGGGACTGGACTGGGACTAGACCGGGACTAGACCAGGTCTAGATCAGACTAGACCGGGAATGGACCGGGACTGGACAGGGACTAGACGGGGACTGGACAGGGACTGGACCGGGACTAGACAGGGACTAGACAGGGACTGGACCGGGACTGGACCGGGACTGGACCGGGACTAGACCGGGACTAGACCGGGACTAGACCGGTACTGGAGCGGGGCTCGACCGGGACTGGACCTGGACTGGACCGGGACTGGACAGGGACTGGACAGGGACTAGACCGGGACTAGACCGGGACTAGACCGGTACTGGAGCGGGGCTCGACCGGGACTGGACCTGGACTGGACCTGGACTGGACCGGGACTGGACAGGGACTGGACCGGGACTAGACCGGGACTAGACCGGTACTGGAGCGGGGCTCGACCGGGACTGGACCTGGACTGGACAGGGACTGGACAGGGACTGGACAGGGACTAGACAGGGACTAGACCGGGACTGGACCGGGACTAGACGGGGACTAGACTGAGACTAGACCAGAACTAAACCAGATGCAGACTTGGTTCAGTTCTGTGCTCTAAATGTTCAGTTAACTCTTGTCATGGGTTGTGGCAGGAAGGGCATCTGGCATAAATGTGTTTAATTTCCAGTTTGTCTTTTGTCTCGGTGCTGCAGGTTTCTTCATGGACCACGCTGTAAACTGCACAGACCTGCCTGTTCGGTTTGTGCTTCTGTTCTGAATGTTTTTGTTTGTAAATGTAGTGTTACTTTTCTTCTGACGTGTGTCTCCCCCTGCAGGACGGTCTGCAGTAGCACATGTTACAGAGCAGAGACGGACACGGGACGAGAGACATGGGGCCTGTACAGAGTCCACCACTTTAACAAGGTACACACGGGAGGGCATCTGACACAGGGGAGGGCATCTGACAGACACGGGGAGGGCATCTGACAGACACGGGGAGGGCATCTGACACACAGGGAGGGCATCTGACTCTGTGTGTGCCTCAGGTGGAGATGTTCGGGGTCACTGCAGATGAGTCTGGTCTGGAGAGCGCTCAGATGCTTCAGGAGTTTGTGAATCTACAGAAAGAACTTTTCACTGAGCTGGAGCTGCACTTCAGGTGAAACGGAGGGTTAAGCACACGCCCTGCAGCCACAGGGTCTCAGGTTCAAATCCCAGACCACGTGGGACCTTTCAGTGTGGAGTTTGCTTGTTCTCCCTGTGTCTGTGGAGTTTGCGTGTTCTCCCTGTGTCTGTGTGGAGTTTGCGTGTTCTCTCTGTGTCTGTGTGGAGTTTGCGTGTTCTCTCTGTGTCTGTGAGGAGTTTGCGTGTTCTCCCTGTGTCTGTGTGGACTTTGCGTGTTCTCCCTGTGTCTGTGTGGACTTTGCGTGTTCTTCCTGTGTCTGTGTGGACTTTGCGTGTTCTCCCTGTGTCTGTGTGGACTTTGCGTGTTCTCTCTGCGTCTGTGTGGAGTTTGCGTGTTCTCTCTGTGTCCGTGTGGACTTTGCGTGTTCTCCCTGTGTCCGTGTGGACTTTGCGTGTTCTCCCTGTGTCCGTGTGGACTTTGCGTGTTCTCCCTGTGTCTGTGTGGAGTTTGCGTGTTCTCCCTGTGTCTGTGTGGAGTTTGCGTGTTCTCTCTGCGTCTGTGTGGAGTTTGCGTGTTCTCTCTGTGTCCGTGTGGAGTTTGCGTGTTCTCCCTGTGTCCGTGTGGAGTTTGCGTGTTCTCACTGTGTCTGTGTGGAGTTTGCGTGTTCTCCCTGTGTCTGTCTGGAGTTTGCGTGTTCTCCCTGTGTCTGTGGAGTTTGCGTGTTTTCTCTGCGTCTGTGTGGAGTTTGCGTGTTCTCTCTGTGTCCGTGTGGAGTTTGCGTGTTCTCTCCGTGTCTTTGTGGAGTTTGCGTGTTCTCTCTGTGTCTGTGTGGAGTTTGCGTGTTCTCTCTGTGTCTGTGTGGAGTTTGCGTGTTCTCTCTGTGTCTGTGGAGTTTGCGTGTTCTTTCTGCGTCTGTGTGGAGTTTGCGTGTTCTCTCTGTGTCTGTGGAGTTTGCGTGTTCTCTCTGTGTCTGTGTGGAGTTTGCGTGTTCTCTCTGTGTCTGTGTGGAGTTTGCGTGTTCTCTCTGTGTCTGTGGAGTTTGCGTGTTCTCTCTGTGTCTGTGGAGTTTGCGTGTTCTCTCTGTGTCTGTGTGTGGAGTTTGCGTGTTCTCCCTGTGTCTGTGTCCTCTGTATTTGACCCGTTGTGTTTGCAGAGTTCTGGACATGCCGACGCAGGAGCTGGGACTTCCCGCTCACAGGAAGTTTGACATCGAGGCCTGGATGCCCGGAAGGAACAGCTACGGAGAGGTAGACCGGGACTGGACCGGGACTGGACCGGGACTGGACCGGGACTGGAACAAGACCAGACCAGGACTTTAAAAACGATTCTGTTTGTAAAATAACAGAATCTTTTGTCTGTCCAGATTTCGAGCGGCTCAAACTGCACCGACTACCAGAGCCGACGCCTCAACATCCTGTACGAGAGAGAGGACCAGAGTCTGCACTACGCACACACGGTACGACCAGGACTGGACCAGGACTGGACCAGGACTGGACCAGGACTAAACCAGGACTGGACCAGGACTGGACCAGGACTGGACCAGGACTGGACCAGGACTGGACCAGGACTGGACCAGGACTGGACCAGGACTGGACCAGGACTGGACCAGAGGGAGGATGGGAGTTTGTGAAACGCCCACACAGACGAGCTGCTGTCTGTGAACAAAGGGACCAAACACAAGACTCTGAAGTGTTTGAGTTTATGGAGGTTTAAACGTGTGTGTGTGTCAGATGCCCTCCCTGTGTGTGTCAGATGCCCTCCCTGTGTGTGTCAGATGCCCTCCCTGTGTGTGTCAGATGCCCTCCCTGTATCTTTAAAACACAGAATATTTTGGCGTCATCTTTAATCACATTTATTTGATTTTGTCGTTTCCAGGTGAACGCTACAGCCTGTGCCGTCCCCCGAATGATCGTCTCCATTTTAGAAACACACCAGACCAAAGTAAGTCAGATGCCCTCCCACGCTCCTGTACCCCACAGAAGTCGAACTCCCTCTTTTAAGTGTTTCTAATGAGTTGAGACTTGTGTGTTTTGTCCAGGACGGGTCAGTGCGTGTCCCCACAGCGCTGCAGCCGTACTTTGGGTCAGATCTGATCCAGAAACCATCGTACTCTCCACTGAGGTACATCGGCCCCAACCAGCCCAACAAGCCCCCCCGACCGGGCCCTAGAGCCCCCCCGACCGGGCCCTAGAGCCCCCCCGACCGGGCTCTAGAGCCCCCCCGACCGGGCCCTAGAGCCCCCCCGACCGGGCCCTAAGGAGATCTGACCACCGCCTCTGTCCTCTCACACACAGAGGACCTGCAGACTTTGTTGTACCTCGTTGGTTGGAACTTCAGATCTCGCTGTTGTGTCATTGGGCAAGACACTTGACCCATTTTGACTGTTCTGTGCGGCTGAAACACAAAACTGTCATTTCTTCTCATGTGATGGATAAATCTACAAATAAATGACTTTTTGTACTGATCTCTGAAGGACAAGGTGAAGTTGTGTCCTTGGGCAAGACACTTCGCCCAATGTGTGTGTGTCAGTGTGTGAGTGTTTGAGTGTGTGTGTTTGTTTGTGTGTGTGAGTGTGTGTAGTTTGTTTATGTGTGAGTGTTTGTGTGTGTTTGTGTGGGTGGTGTGTGTGTGTGTGGGTGTGTGTGGGGGGGGTGATCTGTGGTGGTGGGAGGGGCTGATGGCACAGATTGGCAGCCTCACTTCCATCAGTCTGTCCCAGGGCAGCTGTGGCAGTCACAGTGTGTAAAGTCAGACTGAGCGACGTCTCCACAGCTTCAGCTCCAGGTGAAGCTCATCGAGGTGGAGAGGCTCATGTGGGTGTCATAGCAACCAAAGAGCCAATCAGGAGCCAGGATGATGAAGGTTAGCTCTGTGCTTTTATATAAACCGTCTGTGAATAGAGTGAACTTTAAATCTGCTTCTGTGATTCTGTGTTTTCTGAATAAAAATGTGCCAACGATCGAGGAAACGAGGCCGACGTGTCCGACCTCGATACAGGAGATTATGTCCAAACACGATCAGACTGAAGCAGCCACACGTGAACGTCCTCTGTCCACAGGACGCCCTCTGTCCACAGGACGCACTCTGTCCACAGGACGCCCTCTGTCCACAGGACGCACTCTGTCCACAGGACGCACTCACCAGGCTCCAGACGCAGCAGTACTACAGTACTTAAAGGAGCAGCAGTAGTACAGTACTTAAAGGAGCAGTAGTAGTACAGTACTTAAAGGAGCAGTAGTAGTACAGTACTTAAAGGAGCAGTAGTAGTACAGTACTTAAAGGAGCAGTAGTAGTACAGTACTTAAAGGAGCAGCAGTAGTACAGTACTTAAAGGAGCAGTAGTAGTACAGTACTTAAAGGAGCAGTAGTAGTACAGTACTTAAAGGAGCAGTAGTAGTACAGTACTTAAAGGAGCAGTAGTTGTACAGTACTTAAAGGAGCAGTAGTTGTACAGTACTTAAAGGAGCAGTAGTACAGTACTTAAAGGAGCAGTAGTAGTACAGTACTTAAAGGAGTAGTAGAGAGAGCGCCACCTTCTGGTCTCCATGGAGATATTACTGTCTTTGGAATGTTCCACAGTGTTCCATGTTCCTGTGAAATGTGACATGTCAGGACTGTGGAGGGTGAAGTCCTTCATTTAGTTACTTAAGTAAAAGTACAGATACAGAGGTTAAAAAGTACCCCTTTAAAAATGTACTTAAAGAGTAAAAAGTAAAAGTATTTCTCAGTGTAAATGTAGAGATACGGATTTAAAATGAGACATTTTGTTCAAAAACAATATAATATATATATTAATATATTAATTAATTTGTTTTTCTTCTGGATTTTGTGTTTTTATTTTTGTTTTGCTCAAAGCCGAAGCTTGAACTCACAGTCCAAATACTCCCTCAAATCAGGTGAAAAGTACCTTTACTTTTCAGGCCAGTTCAAAAATGGAGTGGAGTAGAAAGTACAGATACTGCTCTCAAATGTACTCAAGTAAAAGTATCCACTGTAAAATGTACTCAAGTAAAGTACAGATACCTCAAAATTCTACTTAAGTACAGTACTTTAATACTTGTACTTTGTTACCTTCCTCCACTGCCTCAAAATCTGTGTGAAATACTTTTACTTTTTACTCTGAAGTACATTTTAAAGTAGATTTTTAATGCGATACTTCTACTTGTACTTGAGTATCTATACTTTCACTTAAGTAACAAAACGGAGTACTTCTTCCGTCTCTGCTGCTTGTCTCCATGGAGATGCAGTAATGTTCCAGAAGGTGCTTTAGTCATAACCTCAGTGTAAAGTCCAGTGTGTTGAGGTGGTGCAGTGTTTACAGCCTGTCCTCAGTCACGTGACACAGCCCGGGCACGCGCCTCACACGCGCGCGCGCACACACCTCTCCCTGGCCCCTCCCCCTCCTCCTCCTCCTCCTCCTCCCTCTCGTCTTTCCCTCTCTCCTCTCTCCTCCGCTGCACTTCTCTCTTCTCAAGGTTACAGCTCAGATCTGTGGACGCGATGGGGACGCTGGTGGTTACGTTTTGCGTCTTGGCTGCGCTGGAAGGTAAGACTCACCAAATCTCACCAAATCTCACCAAAAACACCGCAGTTTTGCGACACTTGTGCGTAAAATGCGTAATTCCACTGTGATTTTACGCACGTGACATTGAGCGGTGCGTTTGGCTCTGGACACGCGTGGAGACCAAACATCACCTTTAGAAACGTGAGAAAAGAACAATTATCGCGATACAAGGCGGAGTGCGCGCGTGGAAAGCGGTGGATCGATAAGTGGCTCAAGCGCGTTACGTAAGTGCGTAAGGCGCGTAAATAGTGGCACATTTTCACACAAATGAGACAAACCGGAGACTGCAGTGGAGCCGCGGAGGAGCCACGAGACAAAAACAGGCTCCTCCGGCCCAAAGAGCCGGCTCAGAGCCGGCTCCGAGCCGCAGGGTTTGAGCCGCAGGTGACCCACTTTATGTGAAATAAATGTATGAATAAAGTCTGTGCATTTGACCCAATACAACAATGTAGCACACAAGTGTTCTACAAAACAAGACCAGGACTGGACCAGGACCAGGACTGGACCAAGACTGAACCAGGTCTAAATCAGGACTAAACCAGGTCTGAACAGATCTATTTTGAAGGAGCTCACATGCTGAGTGGAGCTGCACGTGTGACAGACTAAAGTGTCATTACCTTTGAGTTACATCCTGTTACTGTGAGCAGCTCAGAGCCCCGAGTCCTGGTCCAGACCTGGTTCAGTCCTGGTTTAGTCCTGGTTCAGTCCTGGTCCAGACCTGGTTCAGACCTGGTTCAGTCCTGGTCCAGACCTGGTTCAGTCCTGGTTTAGTCCTGGTTCAGTCCTGGTCCAGACCTGGTTCAGTCCTGGTTTAGTCCTGGTTCAGTCCTGGTCCAGACCTGGTTCAGACCTGGTTCAGTCCTGGTCCAGACCTGGTTCAGTCCTGGTTCAGTCCTGGTTCAGACCTGGTTCAGTCCTGGTCCAGACCTGGTCCAGTCCCGGTTTAGTCCCGGTTTAGTCCCGGTTCAGTCCCGGTTCAGTCCCGGTTCAGTCCTGGTCCAGACCTGGTTCAGACCTGGTTCAGACCTGGTTCAGTCCTGGTCCAGACCTGGTCCAGACCTGGTTCAGACCTGGTTCAGTCCTGGTCCAGACCTGGTCCAGACCTGGTTCAGACCTGGTTCAGTCCTGGTTCAGTCCTGGTTCAGACCTGGTTCAGTCCTGGTCCAGACCTGGTCCAGTCCCGGTTTAGTCCCGGTTTAGTCCTGGTTCAGTCCTGGTTCAGACCTGGTTCAGTCCTGGTTCAGTCCTGGTTCAGACCTGGTTCAGTCCTGGTCCAGACCTGGTCCAGTCCCGGTTTAGTCCCGGTTTAGTCCTGGTTCAGTCCTGGTCCAGACCCGGTCCAGTCCCGGTTTAGTCCCGGTTCAGTCCCGGTTCAGTCCCGGTTCAGTCCCGGTTTAGTCCCGGTTCAGACCCGGTTCAGTCCTGGTTTAGACCTGGTTTAGTCCTGGTCCAGTCCTGGTTCAGTCCTGGTTCAGTCCTGGTTTAGACCTGGTTTAGTCCTGGTCCAGTCCTTGTCCAGTCCTGGTCCAGTCCTTGTCCAGTCCTGGTCCAGTCCTGGTTTAGTCCTGGTTTAGTCCTGGTTCAGTCCTGGTCCAGTCCTGGTTCAGTCCTGGTCCAGTCCCGGTTCAGTCCTGGTTCAGTCCTGGTTCAGTCCATGTTTAGACCTGGTTTAGTGCCGGTTCAGTCCCAGAAGTACACAAAAGTACACAGTAGAAGTCGTCATTACTTCATTCCTTCATGTTTGTGGACAGCAGCTCTGAGTCATTCGTTTTGATCAGACACAGATCGAGACTAAAGCCGGACTTAACTCGGACTATAATAAGACTCAGGACAGTGGTGTTTTTAGACGTGTTTGTGTTTTTAGACGTGTTTGTGTCTGTTTTTGTTCTAAAATGGGAAACATATTTACACCTTTAGTCCGACTGCCCCAGATGAAGCTCCTCGGGGCCGGAGCAGCTGTAACCGACAATTTAGAGCAACTTTACCATGAAAAAACAAGGTGGAGTTGAGGAGGCGAGCTGTAGGATCTGAATATTGTTGTTGTGTCATTGGGCAAGACACTTAAAATCCTTCTGTCCATGTGTTTAGCTCAGAGGTGCCAAACTTTTTTTACTGAGGGCCACATCTCAAACATATTGTAAGCAGAGGGCCCCAGTGCAGTGTGGGTCTTTACACACAGAGAGTGTGTGACAAAGGCCTGACACACTTTCACTTTAGGTCTGTGTCTCACAACATGAAGTTTAAGGCTATAGAAGAGAAATAGTTTAAATTGCTGTTAAAAGTTCTGCTTATGATCAGTGGGGCCAATAAAAACTGGTCTGAGGGCCGCATTTGGCCCCCGGGCCATAGTTTGGCTGATGCCTTGTTAAAAACATGAAAATCAGAGTTAATTTTAAACAGTTTGGTCTAAAGTTACTCACCACGATGAGTTTATAAGAGCGGAGTTTTACTGTGACGGTAAAGCAACAACAACTAGCATGCTAACTCGCACTTCTGATTCTGTGTTCAGATACATGGGGAAAATAGGGTCCAGCGCCTCTAAGGTTTGGTAGAATCAGGGCTCGGGTTCTGGTCCTGGTTTAGTTCCAGGTTAGTCCCAGTTTGGTTGGACTCTGTGTGTTTCCTCGTTTCTCACATCAGCCTAAACACGGGTCAAACGCACACGGGTCAAATACAGGTGTCACCCAGAGACACTGAAGGAACGGGTCAAATGCAGAGGACACAATCCTCAGCAGAGACGGTAAAAGCACTGACCTGACACTTAAAGGTCCTCTGCTCTGATTGGCTTAAGCGGAAGAGAGAGGGAAGAGAGAGGAAGGGAGGAGGAGAGAGAGAGAGAGAGAAGGAGGGAGGGAGGAAGGGAGGAGAGAGGGAGGTGGGGGAGAGAGAGAGAGAGAAGGAGGGAGGGAGAAAGGGAGGGAGGAGAGAGAGAGGTGGGGGAGAGAGAGAAAGAGGGAGGGGGAGAAAAAAGAGAGAAGGAGGAAGGGAGTGAAAGAGGAGAGGGAGGGAGAGGAGAGGGAGGAAGAGAAAGAGAAGCGAGAGGAGGAGAGACAGAGGAAGGGAGAGAGAAAGAGGAGAGAGAGAGATAGGGAGGGAGAGAGAAGAGAAAAAAAGAGGGGAGAGAGGGAGAGAAAGAGGAGGGAGCGAGAAAGAAAAAGGTGGCGTTTAGGGAGAGATGGGGGAAGTAGAGCGAGGGAGAGACAAATTGGAGGAGAAAGAGGGGAGGGGGGTGAAAAGGATACGAGAGAGAGAGCGAGGTAGAGGGAAAGACAAACAAAAGGAGCGAGAGAGAGAGAAAGGGCAGGAGGAAGAGAGAAGGTGGGGAGGGGGGATGGAAAGGAAGGATAAGAGTGGGAGAGGTAGAGACAGGTAGGGAGAGAGATAGAGAGATGGTGGGAGGGGGGAGTGTAAAGGAGGGATAAGGGAGGGAAGTAGAGAGCGACACAGAGTTTAATCCTCTTTATGGGTTTAACTCGACGAGACTCATCTGCCCCACGTGAACCAGACACGGGGAGGGCATCTGACACACACAGGGAGGGCATCTGACACACAGGGAGGGCATCTGACACACGGGGAGGGCATCTGACACACGGGGAGGGCATCTGACACAAGGGGAGGGCATCTGACACACGGGGAGGGCATCTGACTCTAACCCGTCCTCTCGTCTCTCCTCAGTGGGATGTCGGCCGCTCTCCTCTTCTTCCCTGAAAGAAGCAAAGGTCTGAACCACTTCTCTTTGTTTCCTCTTTAAACTGAATTTAAAGCCTCACTGTGTCACTTTTCTGGTTAAGGGGCCGGAACCTTTTATCTGATTTTCCGACACTGTGGTATAAAAATGAGCAATCTCCATGGAAACGTCACCAAATCAAGTGTTTTTTGGGGGGTTTTTTTTAAGCGACCAAGGCCATTTTAATGCCACTGTGGAACATTCCAGGCCAAACTTTTCTGGTGGAGGGTGCATCACCTGCTTGTCTCCACGGTGATGTTTATGCGCTGTCTTGAATGTTCCAGAGTATGACATTAAAAGTATCTATCTTCCATTTATTCAGGTGTTTTCATTGCTCTAAAATACTTTGAAAAGCTTCTTATTGTGAGTGGGGTCGCCTCCCCACAGATCTGATCTGTAACTTTGCCCGGTGGTGCCGCCTGCTCTCCATGGAGATAAATAATGCCGTACTGTGGACGATTCTGTCTTTATCTTCTGTGTTTGTGCGTCGCAGGTGGAGTGCATCATTCAGCAGACTCTGAGCGGAGATGACACGCAGGACCAGTGTGTGCCACAGTTAGCAGGTACTCCGCCCTGTCACCACATGGTAACACCACCCATAACCACGACTGACTGAGTCTGCCCCCCGTCTGCTCCCCGTCTGCTCCCCGTCTGCCCCCCGTCTGCTCCCCGTCTGCTCCCCGTCTGCTCCCGTCTGCTCCCGTCTGCCCCCCGTCTGCTCCCCGTCTGCTCCCGTCTGCCCCCCGTCTGCCCCCCGTCTGCTCCCGTCTGCCCCCCGTCTGCTCCCCGTCTGCTCCCCGTCTGCTTCCCGTCTGCCCCCGTCTGCTCCCGTCTGCCCCCCGTCTGCCCCCCGTCTGCTCCCCGTCTGCTCCCGTCTGCCCCCCGTCTGCTCCCGTCTGCTCCCGTCTGCTCCTCGTCTGCCCCCCGTCTGCTCCCCGTCTGCTCCCCGTCTGCTCCCCGTCTGCTTCCCGTCTGCCCCCGTCTGCTCCCGTCTGCCCCCCGTCTGCTCCCGTCTGCTCCCGTCTGCTCCCGTCTGCCCCCCGTCTGCTCCCGTCTGCTCCCGTCTGCTCCCGTCTGCCCCCCGTCTGCTCCCGTCTGCTCCCGTCTGCTCCTCGTCTGCCCCCGTCTGCCCCCCGTCTGCCCCTCGTCTGCCCCCGTCTGCCCCTCGTCTGCCCCCGTCTGCTCACACTGTGTTGTTTCCTCAGAGGAGCTGCAGCAGGTCCAGAGGCATCATGGTCTGCTCCAGGAGCTGCAGGACCTCGCCCAGCGCGGTAAAGTCACTACTACACACAGAGTACTGCAGAGTACTGCAGAGTACTGCAGAGTACTGCAGAGTACTGCAGAGTACTGCAGAGTACTGCAGAGTACTGCGGAGTACTGCAGAGTACTGCACTCGCCTCACACAGATACACAAAGTACTACAGAGTACTAATCTATGTTCCCACATTTCATCCCCGTACTCATTTATTTCCCAATTTGGTCACTACAGTTACTGCAGTTACTGCAGTTAGTACAGTTACTACAGTTACTGCAGTTAGTACAGTTACTACAGTTACTGCAGTTAGTACAGTTACTACAGTTACTGCAGTTAGTACAGTTACTACAGTTACTGCAGTAATCACACAGACAGGAGTATTCGTCAAATGAAGCCTGTTCCTGATCTGTGCTTATGGAAATACTTCTGACTCCAGGTTTACAAATATGAACTGTCTCTCAAACATTTTACTGCTTAAATAAATAAATACACAGCAGAGTCGTCAAAAGTATCGAGAATCAAACACGAACCGATATTGAAACTAGTATTGAAACTAGACACTTATTTTTCACAGGTATCGATATTAAAAAGGTGGAGTTTGAAGTTCTAGTACTGATGGAGAACTTCTAAAAATGAATCCAAATGTCTCTTTTCATCTAGAGAGAAAACGTGAGCGAGACGAGGAAGACGAGGATGAAGAAGAGGAGGATGACGGAGAGGAGGAGGGATACAACATGGCCGACGGCGATGAGGACGACGACTTTGACGAAGAAGACGAGGATGATGAAGATGAAGACACAGACTCTGACAGAAATGAACAGGAGGAGGTGAAGGAGATCCAAGATGGCCGACAGGAGGGAGAGGAGGAGGAGGATGAGGTGAAGGAGCTGATGAAGGAGGCCAAAAAGACGGAGGTGTGTCATTCTGTCTCCTCTTAAGTCAGGAGGCTGTGGGTTTGACTCCTCATCTCTCTCTTTGGCAGGAGGTGGAGCAGAGGAGGAAGGCGGAGGTGGAGTTGTTGATGGAGAAGAGGAAGGTGCAGAGGGAGCTCCAGGATCTGCAGAAGAAACCCACAGCGGAGGGAGAGAAGGAGGTGCAGAGGAAGACCGAGGAGCTGAAGGAGCTGGAGGCAAAGATGCAGAGAGTCAGAGAGGAGGAGAAGCAGAGGAAGACCGAGCCCAGCGCACCTCCTCAGAGTCAGACAGACAGGTGAGTCTCTTCAGCGCCTCCTCTGTATCCACGGAGGAGGTGCAGCCTCCATGTGACTCAGGAACAAAACCAAGGCCTTAGATAAAAACACGCAATGAAGAGGAGACGACAAACACACGAGGAAGAGCCGACGAGAAACAGGAAGGAGTTTTTCTGTGTGTGCTAGCATTAACTTTAGCCTTAACTTTAGCCTTAACTTTAGCATTAACTTTAGCATTAACTTTAGCATTAACTTTAGCTTTAACTTTAGCATTAACTTTAGCCTTAACTTTAGCTTTAACTTTAGCTTTAACTTTAGCCTTAACTTTAGCTTTAACTTTAGCTTTAACTTTAGCCTTAACTTTAGCCTTAACTTTAGCTTTAACTTTAGCCTTAACTTTAGCCTTAACTTTAGCTTTAACTTTAGCATTAACTTTAGCATTAACTTTAGCCTTAACTTTAGCATTAACTTTAGCCTTAACTTTAGCTTTAACTTTAGCTTTAACTTTAGCCTTAACTTTAGCCTTAACTTTAGCCTTAACTTTAGCCTTAACTTTAGCTTTAACTTTAGCCTTAACTTTAGCCTTAACTTTAGCTTTAAATTTAGCCTTAACTTTAGCTTTAACTTTAGCCTTAACTTTAGCCTCAACTTTAGCTTTAACTTTAGCCTCAACTTTAGCTTTAACTTTAGCCTTAACTTTAGCTTTAACTTTAGCCTCAACTTTAGCTTTAACTTTAGCCTTAACTTTAGCTTTAACTTTAGCTTTAACTTTAGCCTTAACTTTAGCTTTAAATTTAGCCTTAACTTTAGCTTTAACTTTAGCCTTAACTTTAGCCTCAACTTTAGCTTTAACTTTAGCCTCAACTTTAGCTTTAACTTTAGCCTTAACTTTAGCCTTAACTTTAGCTTTAACTTTAGCCTCAACTTTAGCTTTAACTTTAGCCTTAACTTTAGCTTTAACTTTAGCTTTAACTTTAGCCTTAACTTTAGCCTCAACTTTAGCATTAACTTTAGCCTCAACTTTAGCATTAGCTTTAGCCTTAACTTTAGCCTTAACTTTAGCTTTAACTTTAGCCTTAACTTTAGCATTAGCTTTAGCCTTAACTTTAGCCTTAACTTTAGCCTTAACTTTAGCTTTAACTTTAGCTTTAGCTTTAATGTTTGCAGAATTTCAAACATGTATTTTGTGTCTTTCAGAGAGGAGCAGAGGAAGAGCGGAGGAGAGGAGGAGCAGAGGAAGAGCAGCGCAGAGGAGCACCCAACAGAGAGAGTATCTGTGGGAGCAGAGGATGCACCATCAGAGGAGCAGAGGAAGAGCGGAGGAGAGGAGGAGCAGAAGAAGAGTGGAGGAGAGGAGGAGCAGAGGAAGAGCGGAGGAGAGGAGGAGCAGAAGAAGAGCGGAGGAGAGGAGGAGCAGAAGAAGAGCGGAGGAGAGGAGGAGCAGAAGAAGAGCGGAGGAGAGGAGGAGCAGAAGAAGAGCGGAGGAGAGGAGGAGCAGAAGAAGAGCGGAGGAGAGGAGGAGCAGAAGAAGAGCGGAGGAGAGGAGGAGCAGAAGAAGAGCGGAGGAGAGGAAAGTCCAACAGGCTTGTCTGTGGGAGCAGAGGATGACCAAACAGACGACAAGAAGGAGGAGAAGAGAGAGATGGAGAAGGCCAGCGATGAAGCCACCAGACAATTTGAACGAGAGAAAGAAGAAAAACAAGAGGAGGAGGAGGAGGAGAGAGAGGAGGACGAGGATGAAGAGTATGTGAGGGAGGACGAGGGAGGAGAGGAAGAGGACGACGAAGGAGAGGTGAGGACAGTTTTTGTTCCATGTGAATGGGCCCAGGATTTCCACAGATATGACCCATAAACCAGGTCAAAGGTCACACATCTGCGTCTGACCTGTAACTTGTGCTGGTGACATCATCTGCTCGTATCCATGGAGATAGACAAGCTTAATGCCATAGTTTGGAACATTCAGAGTAAAAACATCTATAGTGTGTAACTTTGTGGAGGTGGCAGGTCACAGAGAAAGTTCAAACCAACATTCTCCATGGAGACGGATAAGTTTAAAGCCATACTGTGGAATATTATACCCAAAGAATGGAGACTAGGCCAAATAAAAGACAGGTTTGTGGAGAGGCAAGCCCACTCTGGTTATTACATTTTTAAGTACAAAAACACAGCCATCATTTGAACATGATTTTTTTAGTATATTTTTGGCTAATAAAAATCCATATTGTGGCTTTAAAGGTCGAATATCACACAAACTGACTCTTGTAGCTTTAAGTCATGTTCTAACGCTGTTTCCTCCTCAAAAACAGACCTGGAGTTGTGTTTTGTTTCACACGTGTTTGTGATGGATTATGACACAGATCGTTACAGTTGTGTCTTTTGTTTCAGGAGCTGTTGGAGATCGAGGCGGAGCTGCGTAAAGTGGCTGGAGAGCTCAGGGCGCTGCGTCGAGGATAAAAAAACAAAACTTTTATTTACATGTGACTGATTTAAAGGTGTCAGAGCGCCCCCTACAGACCAGAACCTCCACCTGCACCTGCTGACACCCGGACACGCTTCTTCACTCACCTCTGCTTCCCCCAAATGGATGGCCCAGAACGGCGGCCATTTTGTGTATCCGAACGGCGGCCATTTTGTGAGTCTGACGTGTTTTTAAGAGATTTGAGCATCAGCACTTTAAGTTTGGACGGGTCAGTGGTAATTAACATGGTTCTACTGGATTTAGACCAGGACTGAACCAGGACTGAACCAGGACTGAACCAGGACTGAACCAGGACTAAACCAGGTCCAAACCAGGACTGAACCAGGACTGAACCAGAACTGAACCAGGACTAAACCAGGACTAAACCAGGAATAAACCAGGTCCGAACCAGGACTGAACCAGGACTAAACCAGGACTAAACCAGGACTAAACCAGGTCCAAACCAGGTCCAAACCAGGACTAAACCAGGTCTAAACCAGGACTGAACCAGGACTAAACCAGGACTAAACCAGGTCCTGCTTCTTGTCATAATAAACATCTGGTAGAACCATTTTAACCCTGAGTTAAATGGTTAAATTTGCCTTGTTCTTCCTGAAGGCAAAGCTGCTGTGTCTGTGGTTCTGTCTGTGGTTCTGTCTGTGGTTCTGTCTGTGCAATAACATTTCTAATAATAATCATAATAATAATGTTATATATCAGAGTTTATAATGTGCTGGCTCTGTGCTGTTAGGTCTGAACAGGTCTCTGGCTCTCGCACTGTTAAACTCGACTGTTTGAGACGCACTGAGCGCGCTCAGAACATCAGTGTGACATCATGAGAGATTTAAAGTTACAGTGATTATGTTTGTGTGAGATTCACTGTGGAACTGGTACAGAGTTCCACAGTGAATGCTCGTTTCCATGGGGATGTTCCACCGTATGGCATTAAACTTATTTATCTCCATAGAGATGAGCACGTGCCACCTCCAGGGCGCGCTGCAGGTCAGACGTCATTGAATTATGTGAAATGGAGAAGGTAAATGCCATACTGCGGAACATTCCACACAAAGCAATAATATATCCATGGAGACGAACGGCTGTTGAAGCCCCCATCAGAAAACTTACAGAGTGCAGCTTTAAATAAGTTCTTTTCCATGGCATGACTTTATTATGAAATACTAAGATTAAAGCTCCAGTAGGGAACTTTCTGGAGGTGGCACATCTCTTGCATGATGAACAGAAAGTTAAAACCATACTTTGGAACATTCTCCATGGAGACAGATGAGTTTTATTTCATACTGTGGAATATTACAGCCAATGGAACAACATTTCCATGGAAACAAGCAGCAGTAGGTCTTATAGAGTCAGGTTTGTGGAGATGCGAGCCTGCTCAATGTAAGGACAGTTTTTCCGTGCAAAATTCACTCAAATAGATTTTTATCTGTAATGAAAAGCACTTAAAGTCACATTTTTTAAGCATAAATGTGACACACTACAGCTTTAATATGATCAAAAACAGCATAAAAGACTTTAATAGTTAAATTCGTAGCAGTTTGTTGATATTTTGAGTCTGATGTTCTGAGCGCGCTCCTGTTGCTCTCTGTTTTGCACTCTTCTCCCAAACGCCACGTAGGATGTGATGGACCGAAGCCATGTGCGACTTTGCTAATGCTAACGCTAATGCTTACATTTCTTCGCTAACGCTACGATGTTCCTCTGGCGTTTTATGATGTATTTTATTGTTATTTCTGGACGTTAAATATCTACAAATGTCTGTTTATAAGTCGTCCACGCTGAACTTTGACCTGTGAATGTGTTTGGCCCAGTTTTAGCCATAAATGTTTTTAAAATGTGTCTTCTTTTTTGTAAATATTGTGTATATTATTATTATTATTATTATTATTGTCTATAAGCCAAGAGTGTAGAGCAGGAGCGCCCCCGGAGGACAAAAAGAGGAAGTACAGGGTGAATGTCAAGAGCAAACTGTCTCCACTGAGTAGGACTAAACCAGGACTAAACCAGGACTAGACCAGGACTAGACCAGGACTAAACCAGGTCCATACTGCTTATGTGGAAACTTTCCTAAACCCTTTTTTCTTTTGCAATAAGCCGAGAGCACATCTGAACGCAATAATCTCCTCCACGATGCATTTTAATATTTAATAATGTGAACCTTAAAATGTCCAGGTTTAAAATAACTTTTTATATAATAATTTTACTCATACTCAAATATGGAAATGTTTAACCCAAAGATTTGTGTTACGAGAATGTAAGAAGTAACTGTCATGTATTTTGTATAGGATTATTACAGCAGGAAGTACGACCATATAAGGGGGTGAATAAGAGGTCAGGTGACTTGTCTCTAGCCAATCAGAGTGCTGTGTTTGTGCCTGCTGTGACCTTTATGCTTCTGTCAAGAATAAATCTAGAAATGTACCATCACTTTTGGGGTTTTCTGTCTTTTAAAAGGTAAGATTTGAGTAGTAATACTTTTACTTGAGTAACATATTGTACAATGTAACAGTACTCTTACCAAACCAGGACTAAACCAGGACTAAACCAGGACTAAACCAGGACTAAACCAGGACTAAACCAGGACTAAACCAGGACTGATTACACACATATAACACACATATGACACACATGGAATAGAACACAAAGTACAAACCTTTAATGTAGAAAATCACAGTGTATTGTGTAAAAGTGTTTGTATTATCGTTGTATTTATTTGTGATGTAATACTTGTATCAGATGTTTAGTCTTTCGTTGGTGCAGCACAGGGGGAGGTGTACTCTGTCTCTGCCTCATCACCTGAAAACATTAAAAGTACACAGATTAGTAATCGATGAAAAGTACACAAGTATTCAGAGTACTGCAGTTTTGTAGTACTTGGCTGGTAGTAGTCGTAGATTTTGACCACAGCAGGTTTGAGGTTGTGGACCACAGTCTCCCGAATAAGACGCAGAGAACAGGTCACCGGCTGGTCTGTGGACAACTGTGAAGACAAGGGAATAAGTTATATAAGAACTAAACCAGGACTGAACTGGGACTGAACCAGGAATAGACCAGGACTGAACCGGGACTGAACCGGGACTGAACCAGGACTAGATAAGTGGTTTTAAACTCACCCCACTGATGTAGATGAGAATGTGGTCACCGTTTTGCTCCACTCGGTCGATGTCATTCAGAGACTCCAGCTGAGAAAAAAGAACATGTCAACGGTTTAAATTTAATTTATAAAACTGAATAACTGAGTAACAAAGTCTGTGACACACGTCTGTTTAAAGTCTGTGACACACGTCTGTTTAAAGTCTGTGACACACGTCTGTTTAAAGTCTGACACACGTCTGTTTAAAGTCTGACACACGTCTGTTTAAAGTCTGACACACGTCTGTTTAAAGTCTGACACACGTCTGTTTAAAGTCTGACACACGTCTGTTTAAAGTCTGACACACGTCTGTTTAAAGTCTGTGACACACGTCTGTTTAAAGTCTGACACACGTCTGTTTAAAGTCTGACACACGTCTGTTTAAAGTCTGACACACGTCTGTTTAAAGTCTGACACACGTCTGTTTAAAGTCTGTGACACACGTCTGTTTAAAGTCTGACACACGTCTGTTTAAAGTCTGACACACGTCTGTTTAAAGTCTGTGACACACGTCTGTTTAAAGTCTGACACACGTCTGTTTAAAGTCTGACACACGTCTGTTTAAAGTCTGTGACACACGTCTGTTTAAAGTCTGACACACGTCTGTTTAAAGTCTGACACACGTCTGTTTAAAGTCTGACACACGTCTGTTTAAAGTCTGACACACGTCTGTTTAAAGTCTGTGACACACGTCTGTTTAAAGTCTGACACACGTCTGTTTAAAGTCTGACACACGTCTGTTTAAAGTCTGACACACGTCTGTTTAAAGTCTGACACACGTCTGTTTAAAGTCTGACACACGTCTGTTTAAAGTCTGACACACGTCTGTTTAAAGTCTGACACACGTCTGTTTAAAGTCTGACACACGTCTGTTTAAAGTCTGACACACGTCTGTTTAAAGTCTGACACACGTCTGTTTAAAGTCTGACACACGTCTGTTTAAAGTCTGACACACGTCTGTATGTGTCTTTGGGCACATCTGTCTTAGAGTAACTCACGTTCTTGACAGATTTTTCGTCCGGCACAAATCCTGAGAGCACCTTCACGTCCAGGATCACCATGTTCGTGCTGTTCAGATCTCCAAAGTATCTGCAGAAAAACAAAACAGCCAGATCTGAGCCACATCTGCCTCACCTGAGCAGAACGAGCCGCTCACACATGTCCACCTCAGGTCACTTAGACCAATCACAGGGCAGCATTGTGCTTTGGGGCGGAGTCAGTCAAACTAACCAAAACAAACATGGCGACGTAGATGGACTTTTGTAGACCAGAGACCCATCTCCAGGTCTTGAGCTGGTCTTGGTCAGGACCAGTGGTGGAAGAAGTACTCAGTTTGTTACTTAAGTAAAAGTACAGATACTGCAGCAAAAAACACTCAAGTAGATTTTTACATGGAAAAGTAAAATTTTTATTTAAGTAAAAAAGTAGATGTTTAAAAATGTAATTAAAGAGTAAAAAGAAAAAGTATTTCATGCAGATTTTGAGTCTTATAAAGTTTCAAATGTGGTGATTTTGATAAAGATTTGAGCTGAATTTTGTTCAACAGAAACAACTGAGTCAGATGTTTTTTTTCTGCTTTTATTTGTATATTTTTGTTTTGCTCAAATTATGAATGTGTAAAAATAAACCCTCAGCCTTTTCAGCAGGTTTCACACAATAATAAAAAATACTTTTACTTTTCCAGTTCACAAATGTAGTGAAGTAGAAAGTACAGATATTGCTCTCTGTACTTAAGTACATTACTTTACTTTAGTGGTAATACCACCAGGAATAGAGGTATTACCATGACAACCAGCGCTATCACTGGGTCTACACTGGGGCATGTCTGCTGTTGCTGGTTTAGAGGGCGTCATGTACTTACTGAGCCTCTAGGTGGAGCTGGAGCGCAGAGCCTCCACAATCCATCTGACTCTCGACCTTTACCCCCAGAGTCCTGACCTCAGACGGGGTCGGGATGTTATAATGCAGCGAGATCTGTCAGAAAGGACTCAGTCAGGGAGAATATATATATATAAAATGTATATACAGAGTGTATGTTAGTGCCCTCTTGGACTGACCTGCACAGAGGCACAGGCGCTCCCCGTCACCTCCACACTGTACTGCCCTGCGGCGCCCCCTAGAGCACGCTCCTGGTACAGCAGCTTGTTGCTCGGCTCCACGGTGAAGGATAAAGACCCCTCTGTAGGCCGGTTCAGATCCTGGACCAGAACTGAGCTGGACCCGTCCGGATTGAAGATCATTGCGGAGTACATGGACAGTGCCTGCAGCGCCACCACTGTGTCCTAAAGAGTCATTACATCTGAATCACACTGGCACTATTACTTAAATAATACAAGAGTTTTACTACTTGTAGTATTTGTAGAAGCAGCAGCAGGTGTAGTAGTAGTGGCAGTCGTAGTAACAGTCGTAGTAGCAGTCGTAGTAGCAGTAGTAGCAGTAGTAGCAGTATTACCTGAGTAGACCTGAAGCCTCCATAAGAATTCTGTTCTCCCGTGAGCCAGCGGACGATCTTGGAGGTGTAGCCCTGGTCCTCCAGACTCACAGACGACTGAGAGAGAATGGAGAGGAGCACATACGAGGCGATCTCCACCGAGAGGGAGGAGGAGGAGGAGGAGGAGGAGGACCAGTGCACCCGTGTATCTACAAACACAAGAAAAAGGCACATTGACAGAAATGAGCCTTTCCTGAATATATTTCGAATGACGTGTCTCTATCTTTCACAAGTATAAGACAAATAGACTAGTACACACCACGGATCAGTGTGAACCTACTGCACACTGAGGATTACACACATGTAACACACATGTAACACACATGTAACACGCATGTAACACACATGTAACACACATGTAACACACATGTAACACACATGTAACACATGGAATAAAACACAAAGTACTACATTTAATGTAGAAATATCACAGTATTTTGTCTAAAGAAAGAGTGTTTTTATTATCATCCTGGTATCGGGATTGGTATCGAGTATTGAGTCTATTCCTTAGTATTGAAAGTGAGTTTGAGATGTTAGTGTCTTGTCCCAGTCCTTGCCTTCCTCTGTGGCTTGAGAGCGCAGTTTGTTTAGGAGCTGAGCGTGAGTCTCTGTGTCTCTGGCCAAACTGAAGACATAAGCCATCAGAGCTGTGGTGTAGATGTTCTCCATGTTCTTAGAGTGGTTCTTCAGACAGGAGAGGCTGTTTTGGATCACCGAGTCCTGACCAGACACAACCAAGGAACAAAGGAGACAATGTACAGTACAGAGGAGGAGGAGTAGTACTAGTAGTAGTGGTAAAAGTACTTACATTTCTAGACCTGTTCATCTCCAGAAAAGCAGCTGTGATGTAAGCGCTGAGGGTGACGGTATCAGACACTCCGCCCTGAAGAACACACAGGCTGAAGTGTCATGCCCAAAGACACGACAGAAGATACTAAGAACTAAACCAGGACTAGACCAGGACTAGACCAGGATGAACCTGGTCTAAACCAGGTCTTAAACAGGTCTTTCCTAGGCCTCACCTTCATCCTGTTGTTGAATAGTTTTCCTGAAGGCTCGAAACAACCATCGTCCATCTGTCTGGTCTCGAGCCACTCCTGAGACTGGTGCACCTTCTTTGGGTCGATGTAAACAAACGCCTGGGCCTTAGCGAAGCACCGCACCACGAACGCCGTCAGCCTCAAACACAACCACACAATCAGACGAGAAAGAGAGACCGCTGGGTATACAGGGGCCACAGGGGGCACCAGCGGGTCGAGTGCAAATCATTGTTTGTTTTAGTATAGACTGTTTATATAAATGAACATAGCTAACAAACTAGCCACCGCGTTCCAAACAGGAAGTGATCATCGGCACTTCCGGCTCCATCGACTCTGGATCTAATTCACTTTATATCAGAAATCTGTCACGCCTCTGTCTGTAACTTCAGTCAAATGAAGCTCATCGAGGCTAGCAGTTCTCGCGGCTAATTTGGAGCCAAGATTCACATTTGAAATTCCAACTACAAGTATCATAGCAACCAAAGAGCCAATCCGGAGCGAGGCTGTTGAAGGTAATGCCTCTTCCCGCCCACACCTCTGGTTTAGCAGGGAGCGGACGCTTAGCAACGCTGTCACCCTGTTGCTAACGCTAACGTGAACGACCTGGGGGAAAGAAGGAGCCTGATTTGTTTGTTATTAATGTTCATATCTTGAATCACTGAAAAAACTGCTAAATAAAATCCTCAGGATTGCCCCGGGTTGCACTCTGTAACAGTAAATGCAAAAGTGAGACAGACGAGGGGAAAGATTATGCGCAGAAGGATGCACTTGTTTTGATCATACACACACCCTCATCATGAAAAACACACTAAGAAATACAAATGACGCAGCTTTAAGTTAAAGACAATGGATCTGTCCATCAAAGAAGGAAATAGAGCCACTGCACATAAGCTTGACATTAATGAACCGATGGTGCGACGTTGGAGGCGGCAGGGGGAAGAACTTAGTCAATGTAAAAAGACGACAAAAGCTTTCAGAGGAAATAAAAGCAGACGGCCCGTGTTGGTGGTGTTTTATTTCCTAAACATGCAGGTGTGTTCATCCCGTGTTGATAGCGTGTCGGTGCCGATGTTCAGGCATAGTTTGACTCAAAAACTCAAAAAACCTCTGTGTACCGCGTCTTTCTGCGTAAATATCTCATGTTACAACATAAAAACCTGCGGCTTGTATATGTACAAAATGTATTTTCTTTTAAAAGTTTGCTGGTGCGGCTTATATTCAGGTGCGCTCTATAGTCCAAAATGTATGGTATGTAAAAGGTCCATAGATTCAATCAGAGCTTTATAAATCAAATACTTGCAGAGTGTTGTGTGAAATTCAGGTCTATTTTCTAATGTTTATTTATCTTGATTTTTGAGGTTCTTGTGGTTCTTGAACTGTTGCAACACAGAGATTTCCCTGTTGTGGGACAAATAAAGGTTCTTTTCATATCTTATTAAATGCATTATTATTACTACTACTATAACTACACCTAAAACTACTAAAGCTACTACTACAACTACTTCTAACCCTACCATGTGTTCCCTTCTCCTCGTCCGAAGGTGCTGTAGGCTCCATGACGGTCTTTGTAGTTCAGCTGTCTCTGGTATCCTACAACAGAACAGGATCACTACACTTATACAACTGATGGGAGGGCATCTGACACACATGGACATGTGAGTGTGGGAGGGCATCTGGCTGAATCTCACCGCTGCTGAGGAACTTGAGGGCCCTCTCGTTCACCTCGGGGCTGAGCTGCTGTGTGGTGTTCAGATACTGGAGGATGTAGATGTTTGGTGCGAGCAGAGCCATGTTCTGCTCTCCACATCCATAAGGCATCTTCAACAGACCGTCCAAGTTCTTCATGGCACGACCCAAAATGTCTCCTAAAACAAAGAGCAAAGAAACAGAGCCCCCCTGTTCAAAGAAGGATTATCTTTCCTAACAAAAATTGAAGAGGGAGTATTATAAAAAATATTTTTTGCATCTTTCTCCCATGTCATAACATTGTTTCCTAATTAAATAGTTTGAGTAATCGGGCGAACTCTCTCGCTAGCTTCTATAACTGCTAGCTTCTATAACTGCTAGCTTCTATAACTGCTAGCTTCTAAACTGCTAGCTTCTATAACTGCTAGCTTCTGTAGCTGCTAGCTTCGATGAGCTTCATGTCACTGGCGTCACACTCACTCAGTTCACTTCTTTATACAGTCTACACATGTATCGCAAAACTATAATATTATCATATCAGGAGCCATGTATCGAGTATCGGATCGTGAGGGACCCTGCGATTCCCAAGCCCATTTTAAACACATCCTGGGGTATTACATCAACATTTGACAGGGAACTTGCCTGGTAAGCAAAAACTACATGCTTTTGTTATAATGGGAATGACTGATAAGTGGACCGACCAATCAGAGCAAGGCATTCTCCATTCGGGTCAAAACAAACATGGCTTTAACATTAACTGCAGAACTATGTGTTTCAGGTCATGTTTGTAGAGCTCTAAACTACAGGGTTAACAGCTTTTACACAGAATAAGACCCCATGGACGCCATAGTGCAGCTTTAATCGTCCTTACCCAGGACAGAGACTGAGGCTCGGGCAGATCCAGGGATCACATTTTCCGGCAGAGTCAACTCCACCTGCTCCTTCAGAGACTTCCCTGGAATAAATATACCATTATAAAGCAGGAGGATGGAAGGGCATGTGACACACAGGGAGGGCATCTGACACACCTTTGGGACAGAGGAGCCAGTTGAAGGCCTTTGACACCTCCGATCCTTCAGCCTGAGGAGGACAAACACATGGGTTTATTCTGTAACAGCTAATACGTGTTTTTAGACAAAGCAGGAAATTCATGTTTGATCGTTTCAACATATTAAAATCTGGTATAAAGTAGTGCTCATTTGTGTTAAATGTTCTAAGTTGGTACTGGTACTAGTATCATGCAGTACTGCTAACACACAACACTTGTAACATGCAGCACTGGTAATGTGCAGTAACACGCAGCACTTCTAACACGCAGTACTAATAACATGCAACAATGGTAACACACGACATTTGTAACAAGCAGTACTTGTATCATGCAGTACTTGTACCATGCAGTACTTGTATCATGCAGTACTTGTACCATGCAGTACTTGTACCATGCAGTACTTGTACCATGCAGTACTTGTATCATGCAGTACTTGTATCATGCAGTACTTGTATCATGCAGTACTTGTACAGACCTGGACCCGGAGCACTCTGGTCACCACATCCTTGCGCCCTCTCTCTGGAACACTCATGACCTCATTATCACACTGGACCGCCGACGGTATGGCCTCTGCTGTCACGGTAATGTTTAAATCACCTGAGAAACAAAGAAGAGACTGAACCAGGACTGAACCAGGACTGAACAGGGACTAAACCAGGACTGAACCAGGACTGAACAGGGACTAAACCAGGACTGAACCGGGACTGAACCGGGACTAAACCAGGACTAAACCAGGACTAAACCGGGACTAAACCGGGACTAAACCGGGACTAAACCAGGACTGAACCAGGACTGAACCAGGACTGAACCAGGACTAGACCAGGACTTATAATATTCCACAGTATGACATAAAACACTTCTGTCTCTATGGAGAATGGTTTTAACTTTCTGTTTCCATGGAACCATGCCCCAGAATGTTCCGCAGTGTGTCTTTACAGTAGTGTGTTGCCGTGTTACCGAGGGAGGAGGCGAGCAGAGTCCAGCTCAGGGTCTTTTGTTCGTTGCCGCAGAGACAGGACGTGTACTGGTCTGAGGACAGAGGGGTCAGAGTGAAGTCAGCAGAGGGCGCTACACGCACGTCCATCTGAGGGCCACACAGAGCACAGGATCATGTACACTGCTGCTGTGTCCTTGGGCAAGACACTTCTTCACTTAGGAAACACACATAGTACTATTACAACTGTTACTACTACTATGAGGCGTGGTGGTAACATTCTATATTCTGTTATACCTGAACCTGACCTCAACATACTACGACTACAACTGCAACTACTGCTAAAATGACTACTACTGCTACAGCTACTACTACTGCAACTACTACAGCTACTACTAATACTGTTACTACTGCTGCTGCTGCTGCTACCACCACCACTCCTCACCATGATGCAGGAGGAGAGGTAGTTGAAGACAGTCGCCTTCAGTTCGAAGCTCTCTCCTCTGATGATGGAGTACGGCAGGACCTGCTCCAGGAAGAATGGCTGAAACACGGTGTGCTGCTGTGGGGGCGCCAGTCCGATTCCCTCCTGCGGCGACAGGCAGAAGGCTTCGGTCTGCCACGTGGTGATAGTGTCTGGGACTGTGAGGGGCAGCGTCACGTGGCCCAAGGCTCTGGAAGGAATCACAGCCTCTTACATCACCTTTGTCAGAGCACAGCTGGATTGAAATGCACTTTGAATGAATATAAGACCAAATACACAGTATTTCAATATTTAAAGATGCACCAACTCGTGTTTTCAGTTTGATGCCAATTCTGATACTTTAGTTTTATACCAGTAGTCAGTTTCACTGGACTAAACCCGGACTAAACCTGGACTAAACCAAGAGAAAACCGGGACTAAACAAGGAACAAATCAGTACTAAACTGGAAATAAAATGGGACAAAACACAGATTAAACCAGGACTAAACCAGGACCAAACCAGGACCAAACCAGGACCAAACCAGCCAAACCCTCTCTGGCCTTGGGGTCCCACCGGAGGAGCTGGAGGACGTGTCTGGGGTGAGGGAAGTCTGGGAGTCCCTGCTTAGACTGCTGCCCCCGCGACCCGGCCCCGGATAAGAGGAAGAAAATGGATGGATGGATAATCCAAGACTAAACTGGGACTAAACCAGGATTAAGTGAGGAGTGTGCAGACTGACTCACCCCACTTCCACCAGGTCCCAGATCCAGGTCTCGGGGAAGAAGGTTCGGACAGTTTGGATCACAGGAGGAGGAGGACGAGCAGGTGTATCTTCGTAAGCCAAGTGAAACATCTGTGGCGTCGGCATCCCTCTCAGAGGTCCCCTGACTGAAATAAAACAAACAAGATTAAGTGTGACGCTCGCTCTTCACCGAGTGTGACGCTCACTCTTCACCGAACGGAGTAGACACATTACTTTGTTTGTGTCTCGGGGTTTTGTTCTTTGGGTGAACCAGTTTCTGTCTTAAAGTGTTTGTGGGTTTGAAATAGACCGGAATTTCATATTATCTGAAAAAACATTTGAAACTATTTTTTCTCCTATAGTTTTACCATTTAGCCCCAAATATATGAATTCACCCAGTGTTGTGCTGCTTTGACTTGGATTTATATATTTGGGACCAAATTATTTAAAAATGCCTAATGTCTAATGTCCAAAGGCTGAATATGAGACTATTATTTATTTTCTAACATTCAAATTGGAATGTTACGTAATCTTTTGAGGCTGAACCTATTTTTCAAAAGTCTCTAGTCCCATGTAGTCTGCTGAGGTAGGAGCCAAACAGAAGGAGCCAAACAGAAGGAGCCAAACAGAAGGAGCCTCACAGAAGGAGCCTCACAGAAGGAGCCTCACAGAAGGAGCCAAACAGAAGGAGCCTCACAGAAGGAGCCAAACAGAAGGAGCCTCACAGAAGGAGCCAAACAGAAGGAGCCTCACAGAAGGAGCCTCACAGAAGGAGCCTCACAGAAGGAGCCTCACAGAAGGCTGGTAGAGTCCTGGTTTGGCCCTGATTCAGGTCCAGTCCCTGTTTAGTCCTTGTTTAGTCCTTGTTTAGTCCTTGTTTAGTCCTTGTTTAGTCCTTGTTTAGTCCTTGTTTAGTCCTTGTTTAGTCCTTGTTTAGTCCTTGTTTAGTCCCTGTTGAGTTCTGGTGTGCTCCTGGTTCAAATCTTGGTTTACTAAACATAAATATCTCTGTAGTTTTTAAAGTAAACATTGACACGTGTGGTAGACTCCGCCCCGTCCCTCTGATTTCCTCTGTGTGCATATTTAATCATGTATGTGCAGAGCCCTCGTGTGTGTGTGTGTGTGTGTGTGTACCCCCACACCCCCACACCCCTGCACATGATGCTCACAGCCGTGTCGTGGAGAACTGTAGCCGTAACGGTTTTTAAAGTACTCATTCCCTCTCAAGTTCACACATGTTGGAGTCCGGATGAACAGATTAGTCGCCATTTTGAGTCCTCGACCCTGTAACATGAGTGAGAATGTTACACTAAAGCATAAAGCAAGTCACACAAACTAATATTTATAAAGATACACTTAACTTAAACTTACACTTTACACTCACCTGATAAATATTTATACATTTTACTGGTTGGCAGCTTAATTTCTGACTGTTTTAAAGAGGGGGTATTATACAAAATCTTTTTTTTTTTCCTTTCTGCCATGTTGTAATGTTGTTCCATCATCAACTCTCCATAAATATACAAAAACATGATACAAAACTGTACACCACAACTTCACAAGTTAGTCGTTTCATTAGTGGGATGCAGCTGATTGTGTTAATGTGTGTTGATGTGTTGATAAAGCTCTGAAGGGGGAGTGATTTAGCGCTGAGAGCAAAGGAAAGAGGACTCAAGTGAACATCAAAAACAAAAGTGACACTTATAAAACATGTTAATACGTTGTTTTAGGTGAATATAACATTTTTAAAACAATAAAGGTAAATTTGGTGTATGTTACAGTTAATACTCCATAGAATAAAATACCCCCTCTTTAAATATATTTGTTCCAATTTGTTGTTATTCATCTGACACACAGGGATAGCAGGACGGAAGGGCATCTGGCGTAACTTTACCTTGAGTATGTGATAGACATCATCCTTGTCTGGTCTCTCTGGGAGATAAAGACTTTTCCTGGTTCGCACTTTCACACAGCCCAAATCATCTTCAATATGATACGGAAACTGCTCCGCCCTTTGGACCGGCAACAGGGAGAACAACTGCACAGAAAAGACCTGGTTTAGACCTGGTTTAGTCCTGGTTTAGTCCTGGTTTAGACCTGGTTTAGACCTGGTTTAATCCTGGTTTAGACCTGGTCTAGTCCTAGTCCAGTCCTGGTTTAGTCCTGGTCTAGTACCTTGTCTGCGTCCAGACTTTTTCCTGGTTTGTGGATGAGGACGCTCTTGTCCACTGCACTGATTCCACACAGAGTCAGAGGAGCAGCTGAGACTTTGAGAGAGCTCTGCTCCCCAGGGACCGAGGAGGGAGGAGCGAACTCCAACTGCACCTGGAATACACACAAATACTGCTGATAGTACTACAACTAATAATGCTACTACTACTGCTAGTACTACTACTGAGACTGCTACTATAGATTCTACATCACTGAGAGACAAAAAAGTATTTTATAATTACACTAGTGTACTACTACTACTACTACGGCTCAGTTCTAGCCTGCTGCATCTGGGTGGGCACTAATACTACCACACCCCTTCTGTACCTTGTTGCAGTACTTGTACCAGTACTTGTTGCAGTATTTGTACCTTGTTGCAGTACTTGTACCTTGTTGCAGTACTTGTTGCAGTACTTGTACCTTGTTGCAGTACTTGTTGCAGTACTTGTACCTTGTTGCAGTACTTGTTGCAGTACTTGTTGCAGTACTTGTACCTTGTTGCAGTACTTGTTGCAGTACTTGTACCTTGTTGCAGTACTTGTTGCAGTACTTGTACCTTGTTGCAGTACTTGTTGCAGTACTTGTACCTTGTGACCGAAGCACTTCTCTGTGTTGAACTCTTTGGATGCAGCGATGACACTTTCACTGGGCAGGACTGCGTAGGTCACCAGGGTCACAGCGGGGGCCATGTCACTGGTGATCTCCATGTTAAAGGTCAACTCCCCCTGCATTACTGAGAGACAAAGTATTTAATAATTACACTACTACTACTACCACCACTACCAATACTACAACAACAATAACTACTACTGCCACTACTACTACTGCACTTGATATTACAACAACTACTACTGTTCTACAGATTGTACATGACTGAGAGGCAAAAAGTATGTAAGTTTCACACTACAAGTACTGCACTTTTTACTGCTACTCCAGCTAAACCTGCTACTCCTCATTGGCTCTGTTTACACGCACACCAAAAATCTGATCATAATCTGATTTCTGGAGTTATCAGATTACTGAAACGTAAACAGTTCCACCTGATGTGAAAAATCTGATTTCTGATGGTTCACACCCACAGACTGTACAAACAAGTGGAGTAAAATGAAGCTTATAGTGGCCAATTTGGAGCTGGAGTTCCATATTTGGAATTCCGACCACTAGTATCATAGCAACCAAAGAGCCAATCAGGAGCGAGGCTGATGAAGATAATGCCACCACTGGTTTGGCAGGGAGAGGCGCTTAGCAACGCTGTTAATCGACCTATTCTTAACGATAGCAGGTGCGACCTCAGAGAAAGAATTCAATTCAATTCATTTATTTTTGTAACGCCCAAAATCACAACAACAGTTGTCTCGAAGGGCGTTCATGTTTTGGTTGATGGGGGAAACCGGAGTACCCGGAGGAAACCCATCCAGACACGGGGAGAAACATGAAAAACTCCACACAGAAAGGTCTGGTGACCCGAGGATCCAACCAAACCCTCTTGCTGTGAGGCATGAGTGTTGCCACTCAGCCACCGTGATATACACACAAAAACAAAACAACAGGAAAAATCAGACAAAACAAGAAAAATCGGCCAGACGAGGAGGAGGAGAGCCGGAGGAGAGAAGGCACCTGACTTGTCTGTTATTAATGTTCATATCTTGATTTAGAGACAAAATACTGAAATAAAACCCCCACGATCATGTAGAGGGTTAATATGAACGTTTTAGGCAGCACTTACCGAGAGCTAGCAGCTTAGCTACGTCCAATTATATATACACTCTGTTCTCACCTGTGCAGGTTTTGACCAGGACAATGATGCAAACTCATCAGTAAAAAAAACTTCTAAATTCTTATTCAGTGTTTCCTGTAGATTTTGTTAAGATTATGGTGGAATTTTAAGATAATCTCATTTAGTCTCATTCAGTTTGTGAGTATAAATGTCACTGCTCATATTTATAGGCTCCATATTACACTGTTTCATGATCTCTGTTCCAATGTTGTTTCCTCATTACAAACAGACCTGGAGGTGTGTTTTCTTCTATTTCATCCCTTCTGACCACCAGAGGCGATGCTTCAAGCACTGAATGATCACTCTTGTCCATGCGCAGGTCGAGAATTAATAAGAAAATCACTTATGATCTTCCGGTGACCGACATGAGGCTATATAATCACGTGACTCCGGAAG
This sequence comes from Periophthalmus magnuspinnatus, assembly GCF_009829125.3. Lineage (NCBI taxonomy): Eukaryota > Metazoa > Chordata > Actinopteri > Gobiiformes > Gobiidae > Periophthalmus > Periophthalmus magnuspinnatus. The sequence goes on along the minus strand of NC_047138.1, from coordinate 31,433,431 downwards.
CACAGTCCCTTTTTTCTTCTTGCGCTTAGGTCAAGTGTGTTGTGGTTACTGTATTGTGGCTTATGCCTCAGAGTCCCGTGGTCTGTGACTGAAGTATATCAGGGTCGGGGTAGTGAGTGCGACTTGCCCTGAAAACAGGGCCCGGGGTCCAGGGCGAGGAGCAGGGTGAGGAGCAGAGCGAGGAGCAGGGTGAGGAGCAGGGCGAGGAGCAGGGCGAGGAGCAGGGCGAGGAGCAGGGCGAGGAGCAGGGCGAGGAGCAGAGCGAGGAGCAGGGCGAGGAGCAGGGCGAGGAGCAGGGCGAGGAGCAGGGCGAGGAGCAGGGCGAGGAGCAGAGCGAGGAGCAGGGCGAGGAGCAGAGCGAGGAGCAGGGCGAGGAGCAGAGCGAGGAGCAGAAGACACAAAGAGGTCCTTGGAGGGAAGACTGTGTCCAGTGAGCTACAAAGGTCCAGGTGAGGGTGAGAGGACATGAGGAGGTCCCTGGACATAAGATGGTGTCCAGCGGAGCTACAACGGTCCAGGGCAGGAGTGGACAAGTCGGGACAAGACCGGACTGGACACGACGGTGAGCAGAGAACAGGCCCGCGAGCAGGAGACAGATAGGTAAGCAGGGCAGGCAGGCTGGTGAGCAAGCAAGGCAGAAATATGGTTCCGGATATTCTGTTTGTGTTGTTCAATGATTATTCCGTGATGTGAAAACGCTTGGTGTAGCGTTTGATCCGGCCCCGAGTCTGATTGGTCCATGTTTGGCCAGATCATTCTGTCGTAGGGAATGATGGAGGGACCAAAGATACAGACTCGAGAAACAGTTCAACAGAGTTGATTTGCAGATACAGGATTGTGAATGAAGATAGACAAAGCAGACAGTTGGGAACGGTGTAAGCAGTTGTCTTGGAGCAGGTCATGGGTCGCTGGGTCAGAGGCTGGGGTGCTCGTACCGATTGTGGAGAACTGGGTTGGAGACGGAGGTGCAGATTGGTTCCAGGGAGCAGGATCACAGTGGATACGCAAACAAGTGAGTATGGCACGTAGAAAAAATGGAAGATGACAAGACGATCTAGCCCTGAGTGTCAGATCCTCAGTCGTTTCGTATTCACAAGTGAAGGCTTAATTGCTTGATCAGAAGCATGTGTGCAGAGGTGGTGCCAGAGTCTCCGCCCAACTCCAGGCTCAAACACAGAAGGGAGGGGGGGAAGACAGCACAGAACACTCAAAAAATCCCAAATCCTGACAGGTAAGTGGTTTCTGCATTATTTTGTGGGAAATGATAATGCGTTCGGTGGAGCTGGTTTGTATTTGCTGCCGTTTTTTGGTTCAGCTTGACTTTTGTGTGGTTGCTATTGCCACATTTAACTAAACTTATTTTGTGCCTTCAGAGCATGTTCTAATTTAAGTTATACCAGCAGTGGTTATTGTTCACTTTGAGTTTTGGGGGGATAATATATTTTAGTTGTAGTCTACCACCAGTGGAGTTTTCAACGTGGCATTTTTTATCCCAGTACTGGCGGATCAAGAGTGGCGTTTTCAGCTCGACCTGATCTGCCCTTGGTTTTGATGGAGTCCATGTGCTGTAGAGCTTGCTTGACCCAGTTTCAACCTGAAGATGGACATGATTTATGTCCCTTCTCTTTGGGTGTGGACCACCTTAGAGAAGGTTTGACTGAGAATGCTTGCATGAGTTGCAGCATTATGCCAAGATTCCTGCGTGTTGACTGCCTGGCTGCGTTTGGAGGAGCTGGGATCTTGGTGCCCTCTGATATACAGGACACTCTGTTGCCAGTGAGCGGGAAGGTGGTGAGAAAGCGCTCTGCTGTTGGCAGCGCTTCCCTTATAATTTAGATGACAAGGTTCTGCGTCTTCCTTTTTGGTTCATACCTCTATGAAGTATATTGAAGAACTATATGCCTGCTGGTCGGATACAAAAGCGTTTTCTAAGCCAACGTCTGATGGAAGGCTTCTTGATGCCATGCAGGATGTGCCTAAGTTTGGTCTTGGGCATATGCCTGCGATTGAACCAGCTATGGCCTACCTATCTGTGGCTCCAGATGAGGCTCTGAGACCCAATGCCAAGTGCCCACAACCTCAGTGCCGGGCTACTGACAAATTGCTGTGCAAGGCTTATGACTCTGGGGCGCACATGAGTTGTATCGGCAATTCCCTGTCCCATTTATTGCTGGGTCTAGAGACTTCACTAGAGGCTTCTAATGTCGATCAGACTACACAAGGTTTGGTCAACACGTCTCTTAAAGCATTTGCTTTTATGTCAAGGGAGCTATCCATCCTCACCCAGGTGCGTCGGCATGTCTGGTTGGTTATTCAAGATACTTTCAAGAAAACCAGAAACCTACGTCCAGTTTTAGAACTGCGAGGTCTCAATGTGTTTTTAAAGGTCATGCCATTTCACATGCTACACACCGCGTTTTCCCCACGCGAATTGTTCATGATTTGAAGGATGCTTATTTTCATGTATGCAATTACTGGATGTTCCTTTGCTTTGCTTTGCAGAGGAGACATTTTCAGTTCGGGGTCCTCCTGTTTGAGCTGTCCCTATCACCTAGGGTGTTCACTAGAGTGGTGGTAATGGCCTTGGCTCCCCTGCAGGTGCAGGGTTTGAAGATTCTACCTTACGTCAATGACGCAACACAGGGCTTGTACTCGATTATGTGAGCCATTTGAGTCTGAGTGTGAATATGGACAAGAGCAATCTGGTCCCGACCCAGAACACTGTCTTTACGGCCTTAAAAACTGTCACCATGGTTGCTTGCCCTTCACCCACAAGGGTCGACAACATCATGGGGATGCTGGGTGCATTCCGAGCAGGAGAAGCAGAGGTGTTCTGCACCATCTGGAGGGTCTTTGGCAGGGCCGAAGTGGATCTGTTTGCTTCACGTGAAGCAACCCATTGCCCTCTCTGGTTCTTTCTGATGGACAACACCAGCCCGCTGGGTCAGGATGCACTGGCTCACGACTGGTCTCATGTTCTCCTCTACGCCTTTCCTCCATTTCCCCTGATTATTCAAAGACTCTTGAGAGTTCTGCAGGAGGGATAACCTGGTGTGTTTACATCCATGTTGCATCATGTCTGTTCAATAGGATTGTTTCAGTCAAAAAACAACTCCATTCACCTTCACTAGAATCATTTGGATGATTTCAGTACTAGAATTTCCAGTCTCTGGTAAAAGGAGCTGTTAACTTGAAAACTATCACTTGATGACATCACAAGGTGGAACAGAGCATTTTGAGCTTTGGAGATGTAGACAGAATAATAATAAAGGGTTACTCAAACGTGTGAATGAAACAAAACATAACTCCAGGTCTGTTTTTGAGGAGGGAACAGCGTTAGAACTTGTAAATGTGTAAAATTAATAGTAATACCTTTAAATTTTAAGCATCGATTTTCAACCAGAGCAGTCTCTGTTATAATTTTATGATAATACAAAAACTAGAGCAACACAGTCTAATATTGTTATGCCATTATGGTCCAGGGTGTTTTTACAGTGTGGGGGCCGCCATAGTCTCAACATTCTTGGTGGGTGTGATGCTAACTGAAAGCACTACTCTATTAAAAGCTCCATTACTCAAATTAGACTTAATCTGAGCTTTATTTTATCGCAATCTGACCAGAACTTGACTTGGTTGAAAATGCAACAAGTGAGATGATTTGTGCTGCTAAACAAGTCTCTCTCATATAAAATTACAGTCACAAGCTAGCTAGCATTAGCCAACAGTTTTTCAGTGAGTCACTCTCACCTTTTTGTGTAAAATCAAACTCCTAAACAGAACCATGAACACTCAGACTGAACACAGGCTCCTGCAAATGTGCTCTTTAAATGCATTTTGGGTTTTTTTCTTGAGTTTGCAGATGATCTTAAAACAGTTTTGTCTGTATTTGCTCATGTGTGCATTGTGTCACCATGGTAACTGCTGAACATTCAGTCTGTAGAGTTACATGTAGAACACGCCCAGCGTGATGTCACTGCAGAGTATCAATAGGAAACACTGTCTTACTTGTGTCCATGTACGTGGTGTAGTGTCCATATTTAACGATGACTCCTCGGGACAGGACCTGAGGAAGGACAGAAGACAGTATTTAGATTCTCTGGACAAAATTACAAAAGATAAGCTAAGCTAATTCCAAAAAAGGAAGTGTGTTGCAACACTGGAATTTCCTCATTGTGGGTGAAATTATTGCAATTTGACTAAAAAAGTTATTGTACAAAATAGTTTCTAAATATTTCTAAGGCTTGAGAAGATAAAAGGGTTCACTGCTGACTAAAATGAAAACCTATTCAGGCTCTCCCCAGGGATGTGTGATGGCACCTCATTTATTTAGGGTTATTTAAGCACAGAACCAGCATTTGACCCATGTTTCAGTGTCTCCAGACTAAACCTGCATTTGACCCATACTCCAGTGTCTCCAAATTAAACCTGCATTTGACCCATGTTTCTGTGTCTCCAGACTAAACCTGCATTTGACCCGTCCTCAGTGTCTCTGGATTAAATCTGCCAAACCAGTGGGATCCATCTCCAGATCTGGAGCTAGTCTTGGTCAGGACTGTCTTAACTGGAGGATTTCATTTGTTATGCATGTTTTGGGTTTTGGGGACACTCATACACGGGGAGAACATGCAAACTCTGAATACTATGAGCTGTGCCAACCACTGTGCTGCTCACCAGATAGATGAGGGTGGCTTTCCCTTGGCCCTCTCCCACAATGTTGTAGCCCACGGTGAAACTCTCTTTGGCCCCACACGTCAGGGTCCGGTCCTCGCCGACGACCTCCAGAGTCGAGGTGGTCTTGGTGTGGAGGGAGGGGGCTTTGATCTCCAGCAGGGACAGAGACGCAGTGGTGAAGTGCGGGTTCATGCGAGTGGACACAGACTCGTTATACAGACTCGCCTGTAGAGGAGAAGTTGAAGGTCAAAGGTCAGAGGTTTAAGGGGATTAAACCAGTGGTTCTCAATGTTTGAGGCACTGCTCTGTCTGAAACTCTGTTACTCAAGTTAGACTTTAATCTGAACTTTATTTTAACACTATCTGACCTTAAAGAACAGAGTTAACTAAGACTACACCAGGTGAGATGATTTGTGCTGTTAAACAAATCCCTCTCTAACATTACACATGCTAGTTAGCATTAGCCAACAGTTTTTCATGAAACCATGACCATGAAATCTTACTTTTTTGGATTATGACAGAACCAAAGTAAAAAGTACCATATTCACAATTTTCTTATTGTGAAAATAAACCAGGACTAAACCAGGACTAAACTGGGACTAAACCAGGACTAAATTAGGTATAAACCAGGACCAAACCCAGGTCTGACCCAGGTCTGACCCAGGTCTGACCCAGGTCTGACCCAGGTCTGACCCAGGTCTGACCCAGGTCTGACCCAGGTCTGACCCAGGTCTGACCCAGGTCTGACCCAGGACCCACCTTGAGTCTGATGCGGCCTGTGTATTGGCTGGTGTTGAACTTGAAGGTAGCGACCCCGTCCTGGTCGGTGTTCAGGGTGTGGAGCAGATCATTGTTTTTCAATAGATGGATGTCAGTGTTAGAGACCGGAGTGTTGTTGTAATGCACCGCTTTCACCTGCAGGGTGGATAAATAAATAAACAGGCTGCGTTCACTGAAATCAACACAATGTTTAATTGTTAAAGAGGGAGTATTATGTCAAATTGACTTTTTGGAGCTTTCTCCCATGTTATAAAATGCTCTTCGCTCATCAAAAACATGCCTGAAAAAGTGTTAAGACGTCATCCTTGCATGTTTGATTAATTTAGCGATCTTTCCTGGGCCCCATTTCAACCCTCCTCACGGTTAGATGCACAATGCTTCAGCCACAAGCCGACACCAACGCGTGACAATTCTCCATAAATATACAAAGACATGATACAAAATAATTCACTACAACTTCACAAACCTAACGCGATGTGCAGTAGTTTCATTAGCGAAATGCACACTGATTGTGATGTGACTGTGGTCAAAACAAACTACTTGGCCGTCAATCAAACCAAAATAACAAAACAACGGAGATACATGTAAATAACTCCATTAATAAAGAACCTGTTTCCTTAGCTACTCACTTAAACAATTATTTCAGGCTATGTTCAGGCGTAAAAAACTCAAAAGCACCTGATGCAATTGGTCTACATTTTTAAAAGAATCTAAGGATCCTCTTGTACGACCAGTTACCGATCTCCTCAATATGTCCTTCCAACGGCCGGTTGTCTAAGCTGATCGGAAAGTAGCTGCAGTTACACCAATTTTTAACTCAGATATGGCTAATTATCGACCAATAAGCAAAATTCCTGTTGTATCTAAAATAACTGAGTTATGAGTTTATGGAGAATCATGTGGGAGTGTGGGTGATGGAGGGTTTGAATAGGGCCTGGGACAAATCACTGAAAAAACCTCTTCAGACGTGTTGTTTTTTATGAGGGACCAATGTTATAGCACGGCAGAAAGCTAAAAAAAACACATTTTGCATAATACCCCCTCTTTAAATTCTAGGACCAACCTTCCAGTGTCAGGACAATAACACTGGTTTGATTGTCTGAGTAGAAGTACCTGTAGCTCCAGTACGTCTCCACTGTTGTATCTTGTGGGAGGATTCACAAACTCCACTTTCCCAAGTTCATACGAGATCTTCACCCACTGTTTATTCTCCTGCTTCAGGCCTGAGGAAAAGTATCAGGATTTAGGTTTGAACAGAGGAGCAGAGGGAGCAGGAGTAACAGCAGAAGCAGCTGGAGTAGTAACAGTGGTAGTAATGGTAGTAGTAGTGGTAGCAGCTGTAGTAGTAGTAGTAGTAGTAGCAGTTACCTGTTCCCTCTTCAGTCATCATGGCGTGTATGGTGTAGTGACTGTATACTTCATGATGACCAGTCATTATGGATGTGGGCGTGAGCTTTTTTAACTCAGATGTTTGGAAGGAGAAGGACGCACAGCCATCTTTGGACACCTACAAATACAAATACTTTTACTGCAGTATTAGTAGACGTAGCAGTATCAGTACGAGGAGATTAGTAGTCGTTTTAGTAGTAATAGTAGTAGTAGTGGCAGTAGTAGTAACAGCAGTAGTATTGATTACCTGCTGGTTTTGGATACTGCTGTTTTTATGTATATAATCTATGCGGGTATCACCGGCACCGTCGCTTTTGCCCAGAGTGAGCTGCACCGACCCCGGCACCGGCTGACCAAAAGTGTATCTGAAAATGAACAATACACAACTGTGTTCACAGGGAGGGCATCTGACACACAGGGAGGGCATCTGACACACACGGGGAGGGCGTCTGACACACAGGGAGGGCATCTGACACACAGGGAGGGCATCTGACACACAGGGAGGGCATCTGACACAGGGAGGGCATCTGACACACACAGGGATTCAGGAGGATGGGAGGGCATCTGACTTACTTTCCACACACTTTGAATGGGAATTCATCCGGAGCGATGCTGACTTCAGCTGGAGCCTCCACTTCAACAGAAAACTTTGGCAGAACTGGAAAAAGTGTCATTCACAAATCAGTCACCTGATTACTCCACAACAGTAATCTGATTACTCCACAGCAGTAATCTGATTACTCAAAAAATCAGATTATGATCTTTTTTTGTGTGTAAACAGTCAGTGTAATCCCTCAGTCGTCCAGGTCTGATCCACAGCAAAAGACGTTTGTTTTGGGTTTGAGGATGGAATCATAGATCCTGTTTAAGGAAGGATTGTTTTTCCTAACAAAAATATCTTCTTTAACTCTCCTCTCAGTCCATTTCTTTTCTCTGGCTCAGATCTGAACCTCACTCTCTTCAAAGTTGTGGTCTGTGTCTTTGAGATGGAGAGAGCAGCTCAGGACCTCAGTCTGCTGTTCATCTACATCTCAAAGACACAGACCACTCCTCCTCCATCTATAACTCCACCCTCAGACCCAGTACAAACAAAGAGAACAATAGCGGGGTCGTTAAAGGTTGAATTGGGTAGTTTAAGATGAAACTGTAAACAAAAGCTGTTTCCAGTTTCAGCTCCTCCTTCAGACAGATATAATGCAGTGTCCAGCAGGAATCTGACCAGAACTGAAGAAACGGCTTGGACGAACAGCCAAATGTCTTCACTCCTACAACAATTTGTCCAGTTGACAGATTTAAACTTCATCTTTTGCTATAGTAGCAGTAATAGTAGTATTAGCAGTAAAAGCAGTAGTCGTAGTAGCAGTAGTAACAGTAATCACAGTACTTGTAGTATCCTTACCATACTTCTCCACATCAAATTTGTGTGTAATCTCATGTCTCGCCCCTTTGACCTTCACAGACACAGAGTAGCTGCCTTCTTTGGCCTGAGGGTCCAGGTCAAAGGTCAACTGTACCATCCTTCCATCTGTGCTGCGGTCTAACCACTGGGCCACGCGGTTGTTCTGGCGGTCCTGGTCAGTACAACCAAATATTACACAGAGTGCACGAGTACACAAGTACACGAGTGTTTGAGTACACAAGTACACGAGTACACGAGTGTTTGAGTACACGAGTACACAAGTACATGAGTGTTCAAGTACACAAGTACACAAGTGTTTGAGTACACGAGTACTCGGTCTGCGTGAGGAAATATAAATGTGATTTACCTTAATCTCGATGAGCTCGTACTGCAAGAGGAGCACAGACACAGTTAGAACAGATATTTTAACAAAAATGTGGCAAAGAAAGCCGCCATGTTTGTTTTGATACAAATGGAGCTGTGTGTATCCTGCCTCCTACTGTTTACAAAAGGTACTACAGTCACATCTGACCTGTGTCCACTGCCTTGTCCTGCAGAGACACATACAGAGTGTTTCTGTCTCTGTCTCTGTTTATGGACAGGCCTCATGTTCAGATCCTCCAGATTCACTCACTGAGCCGCACAGGCTGCACTAGCACTGAGTCATGAGACAGGAGCTGGAGTTTAGACCAGACCAGAGAGAGACCAGAGAGAGACCAGAGAGAGACCAGAGAGAGACCAGAGAGAGACCAGAGAGAGACCAGAGAGACCAGAGAGAGACCAGAGAGAGACCAGAGACCAGAGAGAGACCAGAGAGAGACCAGAGAGAGACCAGAGACCAGAGAGAGACCAGAGAGAGACCAGAGAGAGACCAGAGAGAGACCAGAGACCAGAGAGAGACCAGAGAGAGACCAGAGAGAGACCAGAGACCAGAGAGAGACCAGAGAGAGACCAGAGAGAGACCAGAGAGAGACCAGAGAGAGACCAGAGAGAGACCAGAGAGAGACCAGAGACCAGAGAGAGACCAGAGAGAGACCAGAGAGAGACCAGAGACCAGAGAGAGACCAGAGAGACCAGAGAGAGACCAGACCAGAAACCAGACCATCCATCCATTTTCTTCCTCTTATCTGGGGCCGGGTCGCGGGGGCAGCAGTCTAAGCAGGGACTCCCAGACTTCCCTCACCCCAGACACGTCCTCTAGCTCCTCCGGTGGGACCCCAAGGCGTTCCCAGGCCAGAGAGACATAGTCCCTCCAGCGTGTCCTGGGTCTTCCCCGGGGCCTCCTCCCGGTGGGACATGAACACCTCCCTAGGGAGGAGGCGTCCAGGAGGCATCCTGAGCAGATGCCCGAGCCTCAGCTGTTCCTCTCAACGTGTAGGAGCAGCGGCTCTACTCCGAGCTCCTCCCGTGTGACCGAGCTCCTCACTCTTTCTCTAAGGGTGCGCCCGGCCACCCTAAGGAGGAAACCCATTTCAGCCGCTTGTATCCGCGACCTTGCCCAGACCAATACTGTACAACTGCTACTACAACTAATACTGCTATTGTTACTATGGCTGGTGCTATGACACTACTCCACAACTATACCAATACAACTACTACTACAAGGGTACTACTGTTACTGCATGTACTGCTTCTAAAATACCACTCCCATAGTCAGGGTTAATAGTTGTGCGATGGAAATGTAAGTATATTCATGTTGTGGATAAAATATTCTTATCATATTCTTGAAATGTGATCTGTGTGAGTCAGACCCAGAACATGATGTGAAGTCTCCATCCCACAGGAAACTCGCTGTAGTTCTAAGTGTAAAAGTTCATTATCTCTGAGTGAAACAAAAGTCATTGCTTTGAAATGTTTGTAGCTTTGTCATTCTGGTATAAATACTCAGAGCTCAGAGGCTCGGGGGACGGAGTAGGAGAGACTTGGGATGACAAAAGTCTGTGTCCAGAGGAGGCCTGGACCCTTTGCAAATGGACTTTTCATCTAGAACTGTCATTTTTCCACAACAGTTGCCTGATGTGAAAGTAAACATGTATTTAACTTAAGCCTGTGTCTGTACTTTAGCCTGTTTCAACACTCTTCAAACATCTGTATTTACACTCTGTGGACCTCAGTGGACCTCAGTGGACCTCAGTGGACCTCAGTGGACCTCAGTGGACCTCAGTGGACCTCAGTGGACCACTGTGGACCTCTTGCTTTGCCTGGACAGATATGCATTAAACGAGCCTGTTGTGCTTGTGTCTCTGTGGTGATAATCTCTGACTCTGTGGATCATTATGTTATAATTTGAACATTTAAAATCACGACTCAATAAAAGAAATAAGTCGCTCACTTCATTTCAAAACTCACCAAAGTATCAGCAAGTTTCAGCTTAGAGTCCAACGTCACCACACGGAAATGCACTGGAACAGAAAAAAACTTTAGTCCTGGTTCAGTCCTGGTTCAGTCCTGGTTTAGTCCTGGTTTAGTCCTGGTTTAGTCCTGGTTTAGTCCTGGTTTAGTCCTGGTTCAGTCCTGGTTCAGTCCTGGTTCAGTCCTGGTTCAGTCCTGGTTTAGTCCCGGTTCAGTCCCGGTTCAGTCCTGATTCAGTCCTGGTTCAGTCCCGGTTCAGTCCCGGTTTAGCCCTGGTTTAGTCCCGGTTCAGTCCCGGTTCAGTCCTGGTTCAGTCCTGGTTCAGTCCTGGTTCAGTCCTGGTTCAGTCCCGGTTCAGTCCTGGTTTAGTCCTGGTTTAGTCCTGGTTCAGTCCCGGTTCAGTCCTGGTTTAGCCCTGGTTTAGTCCTGGTTCAGTCCTGGTTCAGTCCTGGTTTAGTCCTGGTTTAGTCCTGGTTCAGTCCTGGTTTAGTCCTGGTTCAGTCCTAGTTTTAGGTTCCAGTTCCTTTTTAGAGAGACAGGAGACAGGCTAACCACTCTGCCACAGTCACACAGGCAGAACATGCAAACTGCACTCAGAGAGATCAGGAGTTGAACCCACAACCTCCTGGTGAGAGGGAGGAGCCTCACCTGTCTGTCCGGGCAGGTACATGGGTTTGTCGGTCTGGACAAAGGTCTTCAGTCCGTAGTTCCTGATTTGGATTTTGTGTGTTTCGATTTTATGGAACTTTTTCCCTTGAATTTCAAACTTGAAATTCTGGATTTCTGAATCTTCAACAACAGGAGCCTGAAAAACAAAAAGGCAAAAGTATTTTTATAAAAGAAACAGAAAAGAAATCCAGGTCTAAACCAGGTCTAAACCAGGGCTAAACCAGGTCTAAACCAGGACTAAACCAGGTCTAAACCAGGTCTAAACCAGGACTAAACCAGGGCTAAACCAGGGCTAAACCAGGACTGAACCAGGTCTAAACCAGGTCTAAACCAGGACTAAACCAGGACTGAACCAGGTCTAAACCAGGTCTAAACCAGGTCTAAACCAGGACTAAACCAGGTCTAAACCAGGACTAAACCAGGACTAAACCAGGGCTAAACCAGGGCTAAACCAGGTCTAAACCAGGTCTAAACCAGGACTAAACCAGGGCTAAACCAGGACTAAACCAGGTCTAAACCAGGACTAAACCAGGTCTAAACCAGGACTGAACCAGGTCTGAACCAGGTCTAAACCAGGTCTAAACCAGGTCTAAACCAGGTCTAAACCAGGACTAAACCAGGACTAAACCAGGGCTAAACCAGGGCTAAACCAGGGCTAAACCAGGACTAAACCAGGGCTAAACCAGGTCTAAACCAGGTCTAAACCAGGACTAAACCAGGACTAAACCAGGACTAAACCAGGTCTAAACCAGGTCTAAACCAGGACTAAACCAGGGCTAAACCAGGACTAAACCAGGTCTAAACCAGGACTAAACCAGGTCTAAACCAGGTCTAAACCAGGACTAAACCAGGACTAAACCAGGGCTAAACCAGGGCTAAACCAGGGCTAAACCAGGACTAAACCAGGGCTAAACCAGGTCTAAACCAGGACTAAACCAGGACTAAACCAGGACTAAACCAGGGCTAAACCAGGGCTAAACCAGGGCTAAACCAGGTCTAAACCAGGGCTAAATCAGGGCTAAACCAGGACTAAACCAGGGCTAAACCAGGGCTAAACCAGGGCTAAACCAGGTCTAAACCAGGACTAAACCAGGTCTAAACCAGGACTAAACCAGGTCTAAACCAGGTCTAAACCAGGTCTAAACCAGGACTAAACCAGGACTAAACCAGGACTAAACCAGGGCTAAACCAGGGCTAAACCAGGGCTAAACCAGGTCTAAACCAGGACTAAACCAGGACTAAACCAGGACTAAACCAGGGCTAAACCAGGGCTAAACCAGGGCTAAACCAGGGCTAAACCAGGTCTAAACCAGGACTAAACCAGGTCTAAACCAGGACTAAACCAGGTCTAAACCAGGTCTAAACCAGGTCTAAACCAGGACTAAACCAGGACTAAACCAGGACTAAACCAGGGCTAAACCAGGACTAAACCAGGGCTAAACCAGGACTAAACCAGGACTAAACCAGGTCTAAACCAGGTCTAAACCAGGACTAAACCAGGACTAAACCAGGACTAAACCAGGTCTAAACCAGGGCTAAACCAGGACTAAACCAGGTCTAAACCAGGTCTAAACCAGGTCTAAACCAGGTCTAAACCAGGGCTAAACCATGGCTAAACCAGGACTAAACCAGGTCTAAACCAGGTCTAAACCAGGGCTAAACCAGGTCTAAACCAGGACTGAACCAGGACTAAACCTGGTGCTCACCTGAAATGTCTTGCAGATGTGCTTGTCTCCGTCGTCGCACACGTCTCTGTAGAAAACTCTCTCTTCTCCTTTAGACTCCAGAGACACTTTGAGGTTCAGATCTTCAGAAACCTGCAGGACACTCAGGCAGTACTGAACTGTGGTACCAGACTCCACCACCGCGGGGAACACCACCATGAACTGTCTACACACACACACACACACATACACACACACACAAAGATGTAAACAGTGGTGGAAAGTAACAAAAGTAAAAATACTGTTAAGTACATTTTGAAGTAAAACCCCAATTACAATGAAGTTGGGACAATGTGTAAATCTTAAAAAAAAAAAAACACAGAATACACTGATTTGCAAATCCTTTTCAACCTATATTGAACTGAATAAACTACAAAGACATGACATTTAATGTGTAAGTGATAAACTTTATTGTTTTTATGCAAAAATTCACTCATTTTCAATTTGATCCCTGCAACACGTTCCAATAAAACTGGGACAGGGGCAACAAAATGGGATGGGAAAGTTGAGGAATGCTTAAAATACACCTGTTTGGAACATTCCACAGGTGAACAGGTTTTCTGGAAACAGGTGAGTGTCATGACTGGGCTTTTCTGGGCCCGAGCTCACCTGAGATGGACTGACACAAAGTGGAAAAGTGTGCTGTGGTCTGACCAGTCCACATTTCAAATTGTTTTTAGAAATCATGGATGTCGTGTCCTGCGGATCAAAGAAGAAAAGGACCATCCGGATTGTAGGTTTTTAAGTTTTACACAACATCCCAACTTCATTGGAATTGGGGTTGTACATGTTCAGAACATGTGCTGAATATTTATCAGAGTTTTACATCAGATAAGTCGCAGTTTGTAGAAAAAAATAGAGCAGAAATGTAAAAAAATAAAGGAAGCAGGAAAGAGACGTCTACTGCTACTGCCCAAAATCAACATGATTCTTTATCACTTTGACCTAAGTATTTTTACTTTTGGATCTGAACCATAGACTGTTTTTATAAATGGACAGAGCTATCCTGCGGCGTTCCAAATATTCACCTATTGAGTCCAATTCACTCTCTATTGAAAATCCGTGTCCTCTCTCTGTCTCTGGCTTCAGACTCATTCTGGTCTTAAATGTTTGTATTAACCCTCTACATGATCCTGGGGTTTTTATTTCACTATTGTGTCTGTAAATCAAGATATGAACATCTTCACTTTCCCCGAGGTCACTCCCGATAGCGTTAGCAACAGGTTTCATTGACAGCGTTGCTAAGCGCTCGCTCCCCGCTAAACCAGAGGTGCGCGTCGCTCTGGATTGGTTGCTATGATACTCGTGTTCAGAGTTTTAAATATGGAACCCTGCTCCAGATCAGCCGCTGTACCTGCTCCAGCCTCGATGAGCTTCATTTGGAGCTGAACTCTGTGGGTGACGTCACACTCAGTCACTTCTTTATACAGTCTGTGGCCTTTCTTTTTTTTAAGTAGTTCTTCTGTACGTAAATCACTGGTGGGTCTGAATTTATCCAACCACACCACAACATCTGGGAGGGCATCTGACACACCACAACATCTGCAGATTAACTAGAGACATTTCACCTGCCTCATCTCAGTCTGCAGTACAGTACAGTACAGTACAGTACAGTACAGTACAGCACAGCACAGTACAGTACAGTACAGCACAGCACAGTACAGTACAGCACAGTACAGTACAGTACAGTACAGTACAGTACAGCACAGCACAGCACAGCACAGCACAGCACAGCACAGCACAGCACAGCACAGCACAGTACAGTACAGCGAGACAGGAGGATGGGAGGGCATCTGGTACTCACGGTTCTGCAGAGGCCCTCAGGCTCAGGGCCAGTATGAGGAGCCCTCTCCACAATGAGCTGTAGTCGGGACGTCCCATCTCTGAACCAGACTCAACTCAAACACACAGAGCTTCAAATACACAAATACACAAGCCCCTGCCCACTGTGGCTCCTCCTCGCGACACTTCTGTATTAAAGCTACAGTGTGGAACTTTGTGGAGGTGGCACGTCATCTGTATGATTCCATGGAAACAGAAAGCTCAAATCACATCTGGAACATTCTCCATGGAGATGGATCAGTTAAACCTGAACTCCTCAGTTCTGAAATAAACTTCTCATTAAGTTTCCCCATAGTCTTTCAGAATAAATACATAAATAAATGAATAAAATTAAAAATGTAATTAGTAAAAGCTCAGGGCTAATCAGCTCTGTGGAACTAACCACAAAATGTATAATTTTATTTAAAATCTGTTTCTGAAACTTTACAAAACACTGAGTTCTTAAAACATTTCATTGAATCTTGTCTTTTAAATGTGATTTTTG
This sequence comes from Periophthalmus magnuspinnatus, assembly GCF_009829125.3. Taxonomy (NCBI): domain Eukaryota; kingdom Metazoa; phylum Chordata; class Actinopteri; order Gobiiformes; family Gobiidae; genus Periophthalmus; species Periophthalmus magnuspinnatus. The sequence goes on along the minus strand of NC_047138.1, from coordinate 31,418,121 downwards.
GACGAAAAACAACCGTGTCATGGATAATAGTTAGCTCTAACTGATTAGCATGTAGCTGGTTAGCATGTAGCTGGTTAGCACCGTTAGCTTCTGGCAGTTTTTAAAGATTCTCTCATTTCTACTTAATTAGTTGTAAATATAAAAGCTGCTGTAAATATAAACTATAGTTTTACACAAATCAAGAAGTAGTTTGTGAATAAAAGTTATAAAATATCTTAAATATGAGCGTCCCACACGGAGAATTCTGTCCAAACGTTCGGCTCAATTTACACAAAACACATTTTTCTGCCACTTTAAACATGATTGGAACAAAATAAAAGTTTTTTCTTGTATCTGTATTTGTCAGAAAACTATTTCTCTGGACTTACATTAGAGGAGTTTGGCCCAGTGTTCATTGTTCTTGTACTATGCTGTTGCTAGGCAACAATCACGGAATTTCCTCGTGTGACGTCATGATTTCAAACCAGGAAGTCAAATTTTAAACCTAAAAAATGGTCAAACTGGGAATGTATTTATTATTTATATTTGTAAATTCTTAACTATAATGATCTTAACTGTTTTTTGGTCAAATGAGTGTCCAACCTGTGTGACCCCAGCCCCTGGGACAACGGATGGAAATGATCCTCTGGTGTTTACATCCATGTTGTATCATGTCTGTTCATTAGCATTGTCTCAAATGAATGAATAAAGAAATACATAAAATTAAATAAATAAACCTGTCATAGGCACGTTGACATTTTAATTTTTCAAAGGTCTATGGGAAAAATGAATGTAAATCTTTATTCCTGAAACAGAGTGGACTTTGAAGTGGGTCACTAGATGTTGGCTCCTCCCCTCGCCTACTCCTGCCCTGAGCTGACCAGGTCCTGTTTATTTAACTCCTCCTCTGTGAAAATCAATGCTTTATTTGGACAAAAACAACTAAATCTACAAACTGAAGGAGAGGAGTTACACAGTGTTCAGGGAGGTCATGTTTTACAACGGAAATGGACTGGCACGGTGCACTGTATGATAGGGCTGTCAAAAGTATCGAAAAGCACTCAATACTCAAACTAGTATCAAAACTAGATACTCATTTATCACAGGTTTTGATACTAAAAAGTCCCATTGACAGAAATGAGTCTGTCCTGAATCTGTTTATACTGATGTGTCTGTTTCACATGTATAAGACACATGGACCAGTGTGAACTACTGCACACTGAGGATTACACACATGTGACACACATGTGACACACATGTAACACACACGTAACACACATGTAACGCACATATGACACACATGGAATAGAACACAAAGTACCAACATGTCATGTGGAAAATCACAGTGTATTGTGTGAAGATAAAGAGGTTTTATTATCATGTGGTATCAGAATCGTTATCCAGTCTACTCCTTAGTGTTGAAATGGAGTGTGTTGTTGTGTTGCAACAGTTAAACCAAACAAAAGTCTCCTCAGTCTCTCCACTTCACAGTTAACATTTATTTTAATTTAACACATACAGAGTACACAAATATATACACAGGATATGCATTTTGTACAACTTTATGCCACATTCACCTTTAAAACTACCATCTATAACTTTAATTCAATTTTCAGACAGCAGTAACAAAGGCAGCTTCACAGTGCAGATTCACTTGGTTTGACTCAGGACTTAAGATACTGCAGAAAAAAAACAAAAAAATATATAAAAGTACAGATATATTTATGAGCGAAATAGAGATTGTTGAACCTAGACTAAACCAGGACTGAACCAAGACTAAACCAGGACTGAACCAGGACTGAACCGGGACTAAACCAGGACTGAACCGGGACTAAACCAGGACTGAACCAGGACTAAACCAGGACTGAACCAGGACTGAACTAGGTCCAAACCAGGACTGAACCAGGACTGAACTAGGACTAAACCAGGACTAAACCAGGACTAAACCAGGACTGAACCGGGACTAAACCGGGACTAAACCAGGACTGAACCGGGACTAAACCAGGACTGAACCGGGACTAAACCAGGACTGAACCAGGACTAAACCAGGACTGAACCAGGACTAAACCAGGACTGAACCAGGACTGAACTAGGTCCAAACCAGGACTGAACCAGGACTGAACTAGGACTAAACCAGGACTAAACCAGGACTAAACCAGGACTAAACCAAGATTAAACCAGGACTAAACCAGGTCTAAACCAGGACTAAACCAGGACTAAACCAGGACTAAACCAGGACTAAACCAAGACTAAACCAAGATTCAACCAAGACTAAACCAGGTCTAAACCAGGACTAAACCAGGACTAAACTAGGACTAAACCAGGACTAAACCAGGACTAAACTAGGACTAAACCAGGTCTAAACCAGGACTAAACCAGGACTAAACCAGGACTGAACCAGGACTAAACCAGGACTAAACCAGGACTAAACCAAGATTAAACCAGGACTAAACCAGGACTAAACCAGGACTAAACCAAGTCTTACCCAGGACTAAACTTGGATTTAACCAGGTCTAAACCACAAATAAACCAGGTCTAAACCAGGTCTAAACCAGGTCTAAACCAGGTCTAAACCTGGACTATACTATATACTGAATAAAAGTCCATATATATTCTTGAGCACAGTGAGTACCTTGTTGAGGACCCAGTCTGCGTCTGCGATGGCTCTGTGGATGATCATCTGGATTCTCTCAGGATCGTCCTCGTCTGTGTGACTGTTATAACCCTGAAGAGCACAGGTCAAAGGTCAAACGAGTCCTCTGCATTTGACCCGCCCTTCAGTGTCTGAGTTAAACCTGGCAGGAGCAGAGGCACCAGATCTGGGCCATGTCCTGGTCAGGAGTACCAAGCTGGAGGATTTTGTGCATGGTTCAGGTTGATGTGAGAAACCACAGGAACCAGATTTTGGCCATTTGCAATAAAGATGTTAAAGCTTTTTCTACAGATAAATAACAACATCCCCAACTGGCTCTGCTCCTCTGTGTCTGCTCCTCTGTGTCTGCTCCTCTGTGTCTGCTCCTCTGTGTCTGCTCCTCTGTGTCTGCTCCTCTGTGTCTGCTCCTCTGACTCTGCTCCTCTGACTCTGCTCCTCTGACTCTGCTCCTCTGACTCTGCTCCTCTGACTCTGCTCCTCTGACTCTGCTCCTCTGACTCTGCTCCTCTGACTCTGCTCCTCTGACTCTGCTCCTCTGACTCTGCTCCTCTGACTCTGCTCTTCTGACTCTGCTCTTCTGACTCTGCTCCTCTGTCTCTCTGTTCCTGTCTCACCTGTCGGATGGCGTGTTCCTGTCTCACCTGTTCCTGTCTCACCTGTCGGATGGCGTGTTCCTGTCTCACCTGTCGGATGGCGTGTTCCTGTCTCACCTGTCGGACGGCCTGTTCCTGTCTCACCTGTCGGACGGCCTGTTCCTGTCTCACCTGTCCCTGTCTCACCTGTCAGACGGCCTGTTCCTGTCTCACCTGTCGGATGGCGTGTCTGTAGTGTTGTTGCATGGCAGAGGAGGGTAGACGCCTCGTACACCTGAGCAGGTATCTGTAGAGCTGCACTGGAGTCTGGATCAACTCTGCTCCAGCCAAAGGCATCTCTGAAACTGGAGCGAGACAGAAGTGTCAGTCTGTCTCCAAACCCACTCACTGACCGAGGACGGATTAGCTGCACGTTTTCAAATCTGATTACAATTTTAACCTTGTGTTCTAGTACTGAGAGAAGTGTAAACCTAGTCTTGGTTTAGTCCATTGTTTTAAGTCCTGGTATAGTCCAGGTTTAGTCCCAAAATTTAACCAAGTTTAGTCTTGATTTAGTCCCTGAACTCAACAAATTTTAGTCCTGGGTTAGTCCTGGTTTAGATCAGGTTTAGTCCAGGTTTAGTCCCAAAATCCAGCCCATTTTAGTCCGGATTTAGTCCCTTAAATCAATCAATTTTAGTCCTGGTTTAGTCCATTGTTTTAAATCCTGGTATAGTCCAGGTTTAGTCCCAAAATTTAACCAAGTTTAGTCTTGATTTAGTCCCTGAACTCAACAAATTTTAGTCCTGGGTTAGTCCTGGTTTAGATCAGGTTTAGTCCAGGTTTAGTCCCAAAATCCAGCCCATTTTAGTCCTGATTTAGTCCTTGAAGTCAATCAATTTTAGTCCTGGTTTAGTCCTAGTTTAGTCCAGGCTTATACCCAAAATTCAACCAATTTTAGCCCTGATTTAATCCTGGTTTAGATCAGGTTTAGTCCCAAAATTCAACCAATTTTAGCTCTGATTTAATCCTGGTTTAGATCAGGTTTAGTCCCAAAATTCAACCAATTTTAGTCCTGGTTTCATCCCAATTTCGTCCCTGGATTCTACCAGCTTTAGTGGTGTTGGTTTAGTCCTGGTTTGGTCATGATTTGGCTCTAATTCATTCCCTGATAAACTTACTTCAGTCTTTAGTCCAAACCTGTTTTAATTCACTGACAGGACACAAAGACGTTTAAGTTTGTCGTTTTAAATTGTCTTACAAAGTCTTTTCTCCTTCTGCTTTTCCAAATAGTGCAGGTTCTGTCTATTGTCCCTGTATTGTTATTTTAGCCTTAACTGAAAATCGAAGTTTCCAAGAATATGCGGATGTGGATCTGTCCTTACATGACTCTCACTGTTTTTAACCTCATTTTCCAAGATAAAATTAGCTTTTTAGCCTCGTTTTAACAGCCAGAGTTTAACTAGAGCAGGGCCAGAGTGTAACCGGAGAGATTTAAAAACATAAACTTACTGTATTCGGTCAAATTGTGGCGAAAAATATCAGAAATGTATCAAAAGTGACAGAACTACAGGCGCCATGACCGGAAGTGCGTCATCACGTGCAGCTATTGTATAAAAACAGCGCCGCTCACTGGAGGAGAAGGGAACTGCTACTAAAAAATAAATAAATAAATATGTTCTAACAATAAAACAGCATTATTTTTATTTATATTTAAGTTTCCAAAAATTCATAAAAATACATAAAACGTACTGCAATGACACAAAAAACTATTCAAAAATTTTGTGATAAAATAAATAAATAATACACTCATTGTAATTTTAAAAGTAAGACATTTCGGGAAAACTCAAAGGGGAGAGTGAGGGGGGAGGAGGAGCGGCGTCTGGAGGTATAAGGAACAGTGTGATTGGTCGAAACAGGTATCCACACTTAAAACTCCGCCCCCAGGTGTTTGGTGTTCTGTCTGTAATCTGGACAGTCCTGTGTGATGTCACGTAGAACTTAGCAGAGGTCACTGGAGGCACTGTCCGGTGACGTTTGGTAAAGTTTTGGTTATTTCTGTAAAATAAACTGATCGATGAACTCATTCTGCTCGGACTCCACTTTGGACAAGGCCTCGTACTCGACCCTTGACCTGCAACAGAAGAACAACCAGAAGGAGCTCACATTTTAAAACCAAAACACTGGATTTAAAGGTTCACCTGTGCCCGCCCGTTTGTACGTCTTAAAGGTCCTATATCACACAAAACTGACTCTGTGAACTACAATCCATGTTATAATGTTGTTTCCTCCTCAAAAACAGACCTGGAGTTGTGTTTTGTTTCATTCTCACATGTTTGAGTCACACTTTATTATTAGTCTGTTACATCTACAAAGCTCAAAATGTAACGTTCCACCTTGTGATGTCATCAAGTGGTAGTTTTCAAGTCAACACCTCCTTTTACTTTTATTTCAGTAGTCGATTGGCAACTCCAGGACTGAAATTATCCAAATGATTCTAGTGAAGGTGGAGTTTAAAAACACAGTGGAGCACTTCCTGTATCACCACATGATGACATCACAAGGTGGAACAGAGCGTTTTCAGTTTGAGAGAAGAACTCAGCCTAAATATGCAGAGTTTGTGTGTTAAACATGTGTGAATGAAACAAAACACAACTCCAGGTCTGTGTGTGACGAGGAAACATTAGAACAGATCAGAGAAATATTGAAACATGGACGTTTATGTTTTTATTTATTAATTCTTATTCATATACAAAGGGAGGGCATCTGACACACAGGGACATTAGGTTCACCTCTCAAGTTGCATCTTCTTTTCTGTGATGAGTGCCTGGAGCTGCTGCTGCTGAGCCTCGCGCTGTTTGGCCACAGACTTTAGGAGGTTGCGAGCTCCTATGGCCTTTGAACGCACCACAAACAGGTATACACACACAAACACACATGTTGAATTCTCCTGATATTTATTCACATTTTAAACATGTGTGTTACCTTCAACTTTTCCGTCTCCGTCTCTTTGGCGAGTTCTCCCACCAGATCAATCAGACCGCCCACCATCTTCTGGAACTGAGCGATTTCTGAAAACAAACACAAACGGTACTTGAACATGGCGTGTGCCTCGTCAATGTCTCTGCCCCAAACCACAGTGTTTCCCTGCAGAGGATCAAGATCTGAACATTAACCCTTTAAGGACTGAGCACACTATGGGCCAGTATAGGTCACCTAGACTTTTATATTTTTGTTAGCCATAAAAATCATATTAAAGGAAGTATCAGAATTTACTGCATTTTTTCACACATCTACTTCTATTTTACACTTTCATCCGTATTTTTTCTTTTACGCATCGAATAAATGAGTGAAAATCCCCGCAGCCCCGCGCTCTCATTTGTCACCTTCGCGGAGCAACAGAGGCAGATTAACGTAACTGACGGAAAAATATTTAAATAGCCCCGTGTCTCCGCTTTGAGACGCTGTTTGAATTTACATGAGAGCACGACTGGGCGGAGTTACGCTGCTGGAAAGTCCGCATCCGCGAGTCTAACGGCGACGATAGGATCCGACGCTATAGGGTTAAAAACAGACAAATTCTTTCCCCGAGGTCGCTCCTGTTAGCGTTAGCAACAGGTTTGATTGACAGTTGCTAAGCACCCCCTCCCTGCTAAACCAGCGATGTGGGCGGTAAGGGGCGTTACCTTCCACAGCCTCGTTCTGGATTGGCTCTTTGGTTGCTATGATACTTTTGGTCAGAATCCCAAATATGGAGCTGAAGCTGTGGTGACGTCACACTCAGGACTGTGTTAACTCGATGTGGCCTGGGAGACTTACTGTCCACAAAGTCCTTGCATTCTTCTTTGAGTTCGGTGGTGCTGTGGCTCACCTCCGGCTCCAGGACTCGCAGTTTGCCCAGTTCATCAAAGTACAAATTGGCGTCGGCCAGAGGGTCCTTCGCCATCGCCCGCGGCTGAGAAGGACGAGAGGCGGGGTTATTATAAAGACATCACTCTCACATGAAGAACAGCAGACACATGTACACATCACCTTCTCGGAGTCTGACACTTGTAGACAAAACAACTTTCAGTATTACAGCTTTAAATCAGCCTGTTGTGTTTGTGTCTCTATGGTTCTCATCTCTGACACTCGTGGATCATTCTGTTATAATTTACACATTTTAAATCACAATATTCATTCAGAGGAAAATGAGAAGAAACGACTAGAACCTGGAGAAACATCTGAGAAGTTTGAACAGAGCAGATTTAAACTCTGACGACATGCAGCAAGGAAAAAGTAAAACATTTTTTGTAAAGACTTTTAATTACCATTGATTACCGTAAATTATTAAGTGCAACAAACTTTTACAGCGTGAGGTCAAAGGTCGTCTAGTGTCTACAAACAGCTTTATCTCCAGAGAACATGTTATCAGAAACACGCAGTCTGTGTCAACAACAGAGACACCCACACAGATCACTCATGAAACTCAGCAACAATCTCACATTTACCTCGCTTAAATGTGCACTTGTCTACATGGCGATGTCGCTGTTTCGCCTGGAATGATCCACAGTATGGCATTAAATCGAAATTGCTGTTTGGACGAACGCAATCAGCAAATCCCAAAGGCAGCGTTTTTTTGAAGCACCGTCATTTTTTCCACAAATGACAAAATCTTCTGTCTTATTCTGTGTAAAAACTGCTAACCCTGTAGTTTAGATCTGTACAGACATGCTCTGAAGTGTCCCTGTGTGTGTCAGATGCCCTCCCTGTGTGTGTCAGATGCCCTCCCCGTGTGTCAGATGCCCTCCCCGTGTGTCAGATGCCCTCCCCGTCTCTCCACTGGATCTTATTCTGCAACAAACTCCTGAGAATCTTAACATTAAAACATAAATCTACAATCAAAACATAATCGTAAATGCTTTTCCCAAACCTTTCAGCCCTGATAAAAAACATCTGTGACTGAATGATGCAAGTTACAAAGCCTATGTTTAAATGCCATACTTTGGAACATTCCAGGCAACACAATAACATCTCCATAGAGACAAGCAGATGGCAGACCTCCCACCAGAAAAGTTCCTTTAAACTCTTCTCCTCACACACATTTCAGACTGTGATCCTTCCATATGATCATGAGACAGTGGGACATGATGGAAGGGCATCCGGTAGAAAACAGATGAAGTTTGTATTTCCATTTGACAGCCGTTAAAGTTGAACACACTCCATATATTCACTGATTTTGATATTGAAACAAATTTATTTATGCTTTTAATTTAATCTGAACAAATTATAAACGTCCAACACAAGCACAGATCTATTTAATGTCGCAGATTTTAATTTAAGATGGAAAATAAACGCACTGAACTGTTTGAGCTAACGGATTAGCATTAGCCGTTAGCTTTGCTCCATAAACAGGATCATGATCAGTTTTACGGGTGTTTTAAATCAAACCATGACTAGTTCTGGTTTCTGTGGGACTAATTACACTCGTGTTCAGTGAAAGAGTGTTAAATACCTGAGGAAAAAGACGTCAGATTGCAGAAGTTTGAAGTTTGATCCGTGTTTTGATTGTTGTGATGTGGCAGCGGTTACTCCAGAGATCCTGTAGAGGAGAGATGACACTCTTCAACGCACTTCCGCATTCGTCACGTGGTTTATTTGAGTCGTGGTTTTTTTTCACAGGTTTTTTCATATTTAACTGGAATTACTTATTGTTTTGCGTCAGGAAGCGGTAGATAATACAAACACAAGTAAAGCAGAGATTTCTCGGTTAATACGCTATATTTTCTCATCAAAGACACAAGTATTTTGTATTTGAACCGGAAGTATAAAATCTCTCTTGCTAAAATCATCTCTGAGCACCACTCTCCTCTCGTTGTCAAGGAAACTAAAGCAAAGGTAAGATCAGTTTAAATAATGGTGTTTACTGTCAATAAATCATTTAAAATTTACTTAAAGTCACACTGTGTAACTTTTGACCAAGTATTTGTGTATTTTCTTTATTTATTAATTTATTTTTATTGCACTGAAAAACATAGAAAAACACACAGCCTCACTACTCCACAAACCTGACTCTTATTTGCCTTGTTTCCATAGTAATATAGTTCCTTTGGCTATAATAATCCACAGTATGGCCCAAAACTGATTTATCTCCTTGGAAAATGTCCTGTATCATGGTTTTAACTTTCCGTTTCTATGGAATCAAGCATGTGACGTGCCACCTCCAGAACGTTACACACTGTAGCTTTAAACTCTACTTGTCAGAGTAGTTTTCAGACCCCATACTACAGTTTAACAGTACTGTTACTCGAGTAAAAGTCGTGTTCCTCTTCCCTCTGTGAGTCTAAAGTGACGTCCCAACAGTTATTACCCTTTAAGTTACTTTTACTCGAGTAGCAGTAAAAGTAACGTCCCAAATACATTTTTTTTTACCTCAGAGTTATTTCTAGCACTTTAACTTGAGTAATATTATTTTGCAGTAACATTCCTCCACCCAACACACCGTCACATCAACATTTTCAGCCAACCGAATCTTTTAGAAACTGTTTTAATAATAATAATAGTAATAATAATACAATACATTCAAGGCAAATCGTACATCCTTTAGTTTTTCCAATACATGTTTGAGCAGAGAGTAAATAGAAATCAGTGCACGACAAAAAAAAACAAAAACACAACAGTCTGAGACATCTGTCAACTTCTGCGTCTCCAGCGCCTCAACAAAAATAGAGTTCATCTAAATCCCTTTTCAAATTACAAATCTGCCCCTCGTATTTACATCTGCACTTCGTAGGCGGCGTGTTTGCACAGTAGATAAAGGAGACTCACTATTTTCCCCCAAAAATATGGTACAACATTGAATTATAATATTAAGAAACAGTCTTCAAGATGCAGTAGGAAATTGCACTGGTCATGCCACAAGAGGGGGCTATTCCAAGGCTTTGGTACACACACAGGTCGTCCTGATTGGAAGAGAGGAGGAGGCGCTCTGCTACGAGTCCCGGACACAAACAGGGGACTTTTTTTTTTTTTTTTTTTTTGGACGATTTTTGAGTTTTGAGATTGCGTTTTTGAGGTGGGACGGAGGAGCTGCAAAGGGGCGGACATCAAGAGCCACAGGATACAGTACACGATGAGGTCCAGCGCAAACCGAGACAAAACGGATCAGAATCATCCGAGTTTAACCGGGAAAAGTTATGAAATTATTTTTATTTAAACTAAATCGGGGGTGAACTTGCGCTGCACCCGGCAACCTCACTGTCTGCGTCACTACGTCCTGTCCAGTTTTTGTCTCCGTGAACCTCGCAAAAAATGAATAAATATTTAAAGATCAGACAGTGGACAGGAAGCTGCAGGTGGATGAGGGTTCAGAGGTCAAAGGTTAGGGGGTTTGGGTCAGACAGTGGACCATAGACTAATGCTAATGTTAATTTTGAGTCATAACAAATATTAAAACTATAAAAACTGAAGTATTCTATATTTTAAAATAACTTGGTAGTCATTGTTTTAATTAAGCAGAATTTTAATTGCTGTTTATTTCATGTTTTATACTTTAAATAAAAGTTTGCGTGAGCTCTGAGACGCAGTGAGCTAGCTAGCATGCTAATGTCCACACAGTTTACTGAGCGTGATTCTGGATAAGTAGCTGTAATTAGCTTCATTTTAAGTCATAAAAGTTGAGTAATGTACAAGACCCAGTTGTCTGTTGATCTAAAATGCTTCTGTGTTTAAAAGTAACTAGTACTTTGAGTAGTATTTTTCATGTGTACTTTTTACTTTGGTACAATTTTGGCAGCAATACTTGTACTTGTATTCGAGTACCTTTTAGTCATACAACGCCATTTTACTTTTACATCCTTTGGTTTCAGCTTCATGTTTACAGGCGACATTTTGAGGACTTTGGCAATTCAAAAGATAGAATAGTTTTGAATGGTTAATTGCTATGGCAACAGTGCTGATTGTCCATCATGAAACTGAAAAGCCGGCATGTTTTTGTCTCGGTTTGCGCCGGACCAGGGGGAAGACTCTTGGATCACAGGTGGAGGTCCAACCAATCAGGTTCAACCGTTTCAGACAGGCAGGCTGAACGACCAATCAGATTCAACCGTTTGGAGCGAGGAGGCTGAAGGACCAATCAGATGCAGCCGTTTGGGGCGTGGGCGGGACACAGGGTCAGATAAACACTGTACAAAGTGTGAATACTGTGGAATAATACTGCGGTTTAAAGCAGCAGAGGACGATCCCGGGAAAAACACTGGAAATACGGAAAATTCTGTTTGGAATTTTAAGAGTTAATATAATCCACACAGGACGATGTGAGGACAGGTCTGACAGGAGCAAGACTGAACCCTGGTTTAGTCCTGGTTTAGTCCTGGTTTAGTCCTGGTTTAGTCCTGGTTTATTCCTGGTTTAGTTCTGGTTTAGTCCTGGTTTAGACCTGGTTTAGACCTGGTTTAGACCTGATTTAGTCCTGATTTAGTCCTGGTTCAGTCCTGGTTCAGTCCTGATTTAGTTCTGGTTCAGTCCTGGTTTAATTCTGGTTCAGTCTTGGTTTAGTCCTGGTCTAGTCCTGGTTTTCTCCTGATTTAGTCCTGGTTTAGTCCTGGTTTAGACCTGGTTTAGACCTGGTTTAGACCTGATTTAGTCCTGGTTTAGTCCTGGTTCAGTCCTGGTTTAGTCCTGATTTAGTTCTGGTTCAGTCCTGGTTTAGTTCTGGTTTAGTCCTGGTTTAGTCCTGGTTTAGACCTGGTTTAGACCTGGTTCAGTCTTGGTTTAGTCCTGGTTTAGTCCTGGTTTAGTCCTGGTCTAGTCCTGGTTTAGTCCTGATTTAGTCCTGGTTTAGTCCTGGTTTAGACCTGGTTTAGTCCTGGTTTAGTCCTGGTTTAGACCTGGTTTAGTCCTGGTTTAGACCTGGTTTAGACCTGGTTTAGTCCTGGTTTAGTCCTGGTTTACTCTTGGTTATTTCCATCTCTGCTCCCATCGTTTTTCCTTAAATATTCCCTTAAATCCAGTGTTTTTCTTGGTCTTTTGAGGCAGAATTCCACAAACCAAAAATCTGCAACCAACTTCTCGTTTGGCACCGGCTGCTTTTTAAAAACACGATTATAAAGATACAAACCTCGTTACAAACGTTTGGCAAAGGCTTCAAAAATACATTTCATGGTTTGATTCATATTTACTCTGTGTTTTGTACTTTTCACAAAATGTGGCTGTGCTTCGTTTTTTCCTTGTGCTGTTTGTTCCAGAATAAAAACACAAAAGTGACAGTCTGGGATTATGGCCAGCAGAGGGCGCAGGGCTGCATCTGGGATTAACGAGGGCGGGATTTACTCCTCACTGACCTTACACACTCGGACCATCCTCATTACTCACCAAGATGAGTTTATAAGCACTTTTCACAACGTTTATTGTTCTCTTTGTTTCCTTTGTTTGCTTTGGGTCTGAGGGTGCAGTTATAGACGGGGGAGAGATGCCGTCTAAGGCCTCCATTCCTGTTTTAACGAAGGACTGTCCTATTAACAGGAACAACAACTAGCATGCTAACCGTGCACTTCCTGATTCTGTGTTTCTCGCGGCTCCTTCACGTCTGATTTAGTTTGGCTCATTTTTGTGAAAACACCAGATTTTGTGCAGTATTTCATGTTTTGTTTTGTGATACTTGAGTAGTTTTTCCAAATGCTTTTTAACCTAATGAGTAATTTCTCGCACCGCTACTTTGTACTTCTACTTGAGCAATACTATTTTGGAGTAACAGTACTTTTACTTGAGTACTTTTGATCCCAGACTGCCACTTGTTGCTTGGAGAAGTTGGTTGCAAATGTACTTTCCTCGTTCCGTCTTTTCTTGCGGCTCTTCGGCTCTGGTCCGGTCCAGGTCTTCATCAGAACCGTCGGAAATACATCACCAAAAAGTGCAACTACAAACTCCCATTACGCTTAAAGGCAACATGAGAAACGTACAAAAATAAAACTCAAAATACCTCCAGGTGGACAGTTTTGGGCGGGCGGACACGCATGCTAGTCGTAAACACGTGGGGTCGTTGGCACAGTCGTTTTTGGTCAAAGGAATCGTTTCGTGGCAAATCTTGTGCCGTTTTTGAAGAAATACTCCAAAAATATTGAAAAAGTTGAGTTTTGAATCCAAGCGTCCAGGAGAGAGTTCACAGTGTGGGAGCGAGCATGCACACGAACAAACCGACGAAGGAACCAAAGTCTGTGTAAACATCGACACTGCAGCAACAGGGAGGGCCTAAAGGGGGCGCTGTGTCCCTCCAACAGCAGGAGGGCAGGGGGCCAGGGGCAGGGAAGAAGAGGACCTGGTCTAGACCTGGTCTAGACCTGGTCTAGACCTGGTCTAGACCCTGGTCTCTGAACCTGGTGTCTGGTCCAGATCCGGTCACTGGACCTGGTCTAGAACTGGTTTAGACCTGGTTTAGACCTGGTCTAGACCAGGTCTATATCTGGTCTCTGGACCTGGTTTCTGGTTTAGACCAGTCCTATTCCCTGGTCTGGTCTCTGGACCTTGGTTTAGACCTGGTTTAGACCTTGATCATTTGGGGTTCATCAGAGACTGGAGTTTGGACTGGACTGGTCTAGACCTGGTCTCTGGTTTAGACCTGGTCTCTGGTTTAGACCTGGTCTCTGGTTTAGACCTGGTCTCTGGTCTGGTCTCTGGTTTAGACCTGGTCTCTGGTTTAGACCTGGTCTCGGGTCTGGTCTCTGGTTTAGACCTGGTCTCTGGTTTAGACCTGGTTTCTGGTTTAGACCTGGTCTCGGGTCTGGTCTCTGGTTTAGACCTGGTCTCTGGTTTAGACCTGGTCTCTGGTTTAGACCTGGTCTCTGGTCTGGTCTCTGGTTTAGACCTGGTCTCTGGCCTGGTCTCTGGTTTAGACCTGGTCTCTGGTCTGGTCTCTGGTTTAGACCTGGTCTCTGGTCTGGTCTCTGGTTTAGACCTGGTCTCTGGTCTGGTCTCTGGTTTAGACCTGGTCTAGACTTGGTCTGGTTGTGGATCACTTCGGGTCCATCAGAGACTGGACTTTATGGACCAGTTCTCGTGCGATCTTCAGGATGTTCTGGACGTCGTGACGCTCGGCCATTTCTGAAAAAAAAGAAGATTTGTATAATTAATCTAAATGTGTCCTGTGCATTTGACCCGTCCTCTGGGTTAAAGGCTGAGTGACGTCAGGTGTAGCGGCTCATCTGCAACCAACCCGTTTGGACGCGGCGCTAGCAGGTTAGCTACATCCATTTACATATGCAGTCTATGGTTAAAGGAACGTTTGAAGCATAATCGACTTCTAAGAGCTCCACCATTTTCCACAGTGATCTGTATCTGTCCACAGGGGGCGCTGTCAGCACAGTCCAGCAGCAACACGTACGTCTCACCTTTCAGTTTTGGCTCTAAATGTCTCTAAATGTCTCTGGAGGCTTTGAAACAGCTGTGGATTCTGTATAAAACACATTCACTGTGTAAGATACAACCCCGATGGCGATGGCGCCGCCCCCTGGAGGACGTGCCGCTCTCACGCGCTAAACGCAGGGATTTGTCTGGTGGCTCTTACCGTTGAAGAACTTGATGATGTCCGTGAAGTCCATGTTGTTGTGGATGATGATCTCTCTGTAGACCGTGACCAGGGCCAGCGCCAAGAACAGGACGAAGTGGCGCGAGGAGACGCGCGGAGAAACCCAGATGACCTCCCACACGGCGAACACGTCCTCGTACAGCAGCTCTGAGGACGGGACGCCGTCGGATGAGACACAGTGACACAAAGTACACGAGAGAAAACCTATGCACTGAAACTCTCCTGCTGATGTCATCAACGATCTCTGGGGGGTGTGATGCTAACTGGAGGCACTGCTCTGTCTGACGCTCTGTGAGACTTTAATCTGACCATAAAGAACTGACTTATCTGAACTACAACAGGTGATTTGTGCTGTTAAACAAGTCCCTCAAATAACATTACAGTCACAAGCTAGCATTAGCATTAGCATTAGCATTAGCCAACAGTCACCTTCAGTTTTTTGCGTAAAATCAATCTCTAAACAGGACCATTCTTGAGTTTTCAGACGATCTTAAAACGTTTTGTGTCCGCGTTTGCTCATGTGTGTATCGTGTCACCGTGGCAACTGCTGAACATTCCACCATAGACGCACACGCAGAGAGCTAGAATGTGGTGATGTCATCCGTGTTAAACATGACTGGCCTCTGGAAACACGTACATTTTTAAATTAAATTAAAGGCGTGAGTTTGTTGAATCTCTTCAACAAGTCGGAGATGTATTTTTACACTCGTGTAGCTGCGAGCCGCGTTCAGAGACGCCAGAGACGCGGCTGCAGATGGCTCGCCGCTAGCAACAGACTTACCAGCTGATGTATTGTATTTAATAAAAAAGAAACGTTGTGAAGGAGAGAATAAACGTTTTTAGGTGAGTTGTGGCCGTAGACTGTGCAAAGAAAATGAACTGAGTGAGTCTGACCTCGTCCACGGCGTTAGCTCAAATGAAGCTAATCGAGGCTAACAGATCAACACACAACTGGGTCTTGTACATTACGCAACTTTTATGACTTAAAATGAAGCTAATTACAACTAGATAAATAAACTAGACTAGAGTTATAGTATAGTTATGGATTAGATTATATACATGGACATAGCTAACCTGCTAGCCACCGCATTACAAACAGGAAGTGATCATGTGCGCACTTCCTGCTCCATCGACTCTGGCTCCAATTCACTTTCTATTGACAAACTGTGTCCCCTCAGACCTGTCATGTTGGTCTTAAATGTTCATATTAACCCTCTACATGATCCTGGGGTTTTTATTTCACTTTTGTGTCTGTAAATCAAGATATGAACATTAAAAACAGACGAATCAGGCGCCGTCTTTCTATTAGCGTTAGCAACAGGTTGGATTGACAGTGTTGCTAAGCGCCTGCTCTCTTGAAAACCAGCAGTGTGGGGAGGAAGGGGCGTTAACCTTCCACAGCCTCGCTCCTGATTGGCTCTTTGGTTGCTATGATACTCGTGCTCTGAATTCTAAACCTGCTCCGGCCTCGATGAGCTTCATGTGGAGCTGAAGCTGTGGCGACGTCTCACTCTCTGTCACTTCTTTTTTCAGTCTGTATCTACAGTTTGGGCGTCTCTCGTCGTGTTTTTCTAAAGTGAATGATGAAACTTAAATGTTCACCTCTCTTAAAGTCCAGGAGGAACCATCTGTAGCAGAAGTAAAAGTGAGTGTAGTCTCCATTCTGCTGCATCAACTCAAACAGCTCAGAGTCCAGGATCTGAGGAGGAGGAGGAGGAGGAGGAGGAGGAGGAGGAGGAGGAGGAGGAGGAGGAGGAGGAGGAGGAGGAGGAGGAGGAGGAGGGAGAGGAGGAGGAGGAGGAGGGAGAGGAGGGAGAGGAAGGAGGGACAAGAGAGGTAAGAGGAAGAGAGACAGACAAGAGAGGGAAAGAGAAATACAGAAGAAGGCGGGGTGAGAGAGAAAGGGGGTTAGGCCGAGAGAGAGGGAGGTGGGGTAAAGAGGCAGAGAGGGAAGAGGAGAGAGGAAAGGGGGAGGGTGAAGGGAAGAGAGAGAGGGAGGGGGTATCGAGGGATATGGAGAGAAAAAATAAAGAGAGAAAGAAAGAGAGAGAGGAGAGAAACAGATAAAGTGTCATGTTTCCATTTGCAGACACATCATAAAGCATTTTAGATTAAAAACACTCAGAGAGACAGAGATGGAGACAGAGACAGGGGCGGAGACAGAGACAGACATAGAGACAGAGACAAAGACGGAGACAGAGACAGGGGCGGAGACAGAGACAGGTGCAGAGACAGAGACGGGGCAGAGACAGACGCATCTTTACCTGGATCAGAGACCTCATGTTGGCGAAGTGCGTGTCCATGGCTCCTCCGTTTGGAAAGTTCTGACTCATCCTCTTCATCAGCTGAGTGAAACAACTGTACGCCAGGCACTCTGAGAAAGAAAAGAAACATCAAGAAAGAACAGAGGAGAGGAGGAGAGGAGGGGAGAGGAGGAGAACAACTGTACGCCAGGCACTCTGAGAAAGAAAAGAAACATCAAGAAAGAACAGAGGAGAGGAGAGGAGGAGGGGAGGAGAGGAGAGGAGCAGAGGAGGAGAACAACTGTACACCAGGCACTCTGAGAAAGAAAAGAAACAAGAAAGAACAGAGGAGAGGAGAGGAGGAGAGGAGAGGAGAGAGGAGCAGAGGATTCTTACCATCGTCCAGAATGACCATAAGAGGGGCGAGGAGGTCACACATTCCCTGGACATATCCCGTCTCCAGATGTTCCCAAACATAACTGAAAAAGAGACGGAAAAAAGAATTAAAATCAATATTTATTATAGAAGAAGAACATCTGACACACAGGGAGGGCATCTGACACACAGGGAGGGCATCTGACACAGTCCTGCACCTGCACATGATGTTCCGGAGCTTCTCTAAGTTGCCGGTGCTGAAGTAGTAGTAGTTCCTGTCACATCGTTGAACGTCTTTGTCGATTCTGTGGAGATTCAGAGCCACAGTGTCCAGCAGCTCGATCTGTGAAAGAAAACACAGGGTCAGAGCCAAAGAGCCACAGGGCCACAGGGTCAGAGCCACAGGGTCAGAGCCACAGAGCCACAGGGCCAGAGCCAGAGCCACAGAGTCAGAGCCACAGGGCCAGAGTCAGAGCCACAGGGCCAGAGCCACAGGGCCAGAGCCACAGGGTCAGAGCCACAGGGTCAGAGCCACAGGGCCAGAGCCACAGGGTCAGAGCCACAGGGTCAGAGCCACAGGGCCAGAGCCACAGGGTCAGAGCCACAGAGCCACAGGGTCAGAGCCACAGGGTCAGAGCCACAGGGTCAGAGCCATAGGGCCAGAGCCACAGGGCCAGAGCCACAGGGCCAGAGCCACAGGGTCAGAGCCATAGGGCCAGAGCCACAGGGTCAGAGCCACAGGGCCAGAGCCACAGGGCCAGAGCCACAGGGCCAGAGCCACAGGGTCAGAGCCACAGGGCCAGAGCCACAGGGCCACAGGGCCAGAGCCACAGGGCCAGAGCCACAGAGCCACAGGGTCAGAGCCACAGGGTCAGAGCCACAGGGTCAGAGCCATAGGGCCAGAGCCACAGGGTCAGAGCCACAGGGCCAGAGCCACAGGGCCAGAGCCACAGGGCCAGAGCCACAGGGTCAGAGCCATAGGGCCAGAGCCACAGGGTCAGAGCCACAGGGCCAGAGCCACAGGGCCACAGGGCCAGAGCCACAGGGCCAGAGCCACAGGGCCAGAGCCACAGTGTCCAGCAGCTCGATCTGTGAAACATTCAAGATGTTTTAAATGAGCTGGAAATAGGAGATTGTGACACACTGTCCCCTCTAAATTATGTAATAGTAAAAAATATTATAAAAATACACTATATATATATATATATATATATATATATATATATATATATATATATATATATATATATATATATATATATTTGCTCAGGAGCTCAGTCACACGGGAGGAGCTCGGAGTAGAGCCGCTGCTCCTCCACATCCAGAGGAGCAGCTGAGGAGGCTCAGGGATCTGGATGAATCCTGAACACCTCCCTCAGGAGATGGTCTGTCCCACAAGAGGCTCAGGACACGCTGGAGGGACTATGTCTCTCTGGCCTGGGAACACCTTGGGGTCCCACTGGAGGAGCTGGAGGACGTGTCTGGGGTGAGGGAAGTCTGGGAGTCCCTGTTTAGACCGATGCCCCCTGACCCGGCCCCGGAGAAGAGGAAGAACATGGATGTGTGTATTTTACCGTGTAAGACGACAGAGAGGGCGAGGTCTTCTCCGCTCTGTCTCCGTTGGTGACCAGTCTGTCGAGCTGAGAGCAGAGCCTGTCCGTGTCTCTGGTCCTGGTCTCCGTCCCGGTCTGGTCTCCCGGGTCTTGGTTCTCCTCTTGGTTCTCCTCGTTGGTCCCCGGCTCCTCCTCTGTACTGGATGTGATTTGCGAGTGGGCGGAGGTCACGGAGTAGTTCCTGGAGGAGGGCAGGCCTGAGTCCGGAGAGTCAAACTCCAGCAGGGGGCGCTCTTCAGGGGGCAGGGCGTGTGGGGGGAGCAGGGTGGTGGTGGCGGGGGGCGTGTCCTCGGTGCTGGGGGGGCTCTGGGCTCCGTCAGGTTCATCCACCGACATGAAGACCTGGAAATACAAAAGAGATTAGTACTGCAGAGGTCAGTACTGCAGAGGGTCAGTACTGCAGAGGTCAGTACTGCAGTGGTCAGTACTGCAGAGGTCAGTACTGCAGGGGTCAGTACTGCAGGGGTCAGTACTGCAGAGGGTCAGAACTGCAGGGGTCAGTACTGCAGAGGGTCAGTACTGCAGAGGGTCAGAACTGCAGAGGTCAGTACTGCAGTGGTCAGTACTGCAGTGGGTCAGACCTGCAGGGGTCAGTACTGCAGTGGGTCAGTACTGCAGTGGGTCAGTACTGCAGGGGTCAGTACTGCAGAGGGTCAGTACTGCAGTAGGTCAGTACTGCAGTGGGTCAGTACTGCAGAGGGTCAGTACTGCAGTGGGTCAGTACTGCAGAGGGTCAGTACTGCAGTGGGTCAGTACTGCAGTGGGTCTGCTGACAACCAGTGTCAAAGTGACATTTTGTTTGACTTTTACTCAGCAGGTTAAAAAAATAGTGGTCTGTGGTGAAGATGTGTGGACGTGGAGCTCCAGTTTGCATGTTCTCTCTGTGTTTGTAACTCATTACTGAGAGTAGAGTCTCTGCACCAGTCGGAGGACGTGGCTCCCAATGCTGCTCCCACCCTCTGTGTTCTCTGTATATTTGCATGTTCTTTCTGTTACCCTTTGTGTTCTGTGCTGTATATTTGAATGTTCTCCCTGTGTTATCCTTTATGTTCTGTGTTGTAGGTTTGCATGTTCTGCCTGTGTTGTGTGTTCTCTTTATGTTCTGTGTTGTATATTTGCATGATCTCCCTGTGTTGTCTGTGTGTTCTCTTTATGTTCTGTGTTGCATATTTGCATGTTCTCCCTGTGTTACCCTGTGTGTTCTGTGTTGTACATTTGCATGTTCTACCTGTGTGTTTTCTGTGTGTTCTCTATATGTTCTGTGTTGTGTATTTGCATGTTCTCTCTGTGTGTTTTCTGTATGTTCTGTGTTGTACATTTGCATGTTCTACCTGTGTGTTTTCTGTGTGTTCTCTATATGTTCTGTGTTGCATATTTGCATGTTCTCCCTGTGTTACCCTGTGTGTTCTGTGTTGTACATTTGCATGTTCTACCTGTGTGTTTTCTGTGTGTTCTCTATATGTTCTGTGTTGTGTATTTGCATGTTCTCTCTGTGTTCCTACCTCGTTACTGAGCGTAGAGTCTCTGTGCACGAGTCTCAGGACGTGGCTGTCGATGCTGCTTCCTGACGACAGTTTGGCAAAGATGGCCGACTGCATCTCCTTCTCCCTCTGCCTCACGATGAGCTCACAGGCCTTCCACTCACGCACCACCTGCTGGTAACGCTCGGACACGCGGGCATCCACCTGAACCACGCCACAGAGACACGCCAGAGTCAAACTGTGTCCATCACACTGTTCATACCAGAGTGTGTCACATGTTTGTATTCTAGAGTGTGTCACATGTTTCCAGAGTGTGTCACATGTTTCCAGAGTGTGTCACATGTTTCCAGAGTGTGTCACATGTTTGTATTCCAGAGTGTGTCACATGTTTGTATTCCAGAGTGTGTCACATGTTTCCAGAGTGTGTCACATGTTTGTATTCCAGAGTGTGTCACATGTTTGTATTCCAGAGTGTGTCACATGTTTCCAGAGTGTGTCACATGATTCCAGAGTGTGTCACATGTTTGTATTCCAGAGTGTGTCACATGTTTCCAGAGTGTGTCACATGATTCCAGAGTGTGTCAC
Source organism: Periophthalmus magnuspinnatus (assembly GCF_009829125.3). Taxonomy (NCBI): domain Eukaryota; kingdom Metazoa; phylum Chordata; class Actinopteri; order Gobiiformes; family Gobiidae; genus Periophthalmus; species Periophthalmus magnuspinnatus. Next base: position 31,397,060 of record NC_047138.1, on the reverse strand, counting down.
ATGTTTGTATTCCAGAGTGTGTCACATGTTTCCAGAGTGTGTCACATGTTTGTATTCCAGAGTGTGTCACATGTTTCCAGAGTGTGTCACATGATTCCAGAGTGTGTCACATGTTTCCAGAGCGTGTCACATGTTTCCAGAGCGTGTCACATGTTTCCACAGTGTGTCACATGTTTCCACAGTGTGTCATATGTTTCTAGAGTGTCTCACATGTTTCCAGAGTGTGTCACATGTTTCCAGAGTGTGTCACATGATTCCAGAGTGTGTCACATGATTCCAGAGTGTGTCACATGATTCCAGAGTGTGTCACATGATTCCAGAGTGTGTCACATGATTCCAGAGTGTGTCACATGATTCCAGAGTGTGTCACATGATTCCAGAGTGTGTCACATGATTCCAGAGTGTGTCACATGATTCCAGAGTGTGTCACATGATTCCAGAGTGTGTCACATGATTCCAGAGTGTGTCACATGATTCCAGAGTGTGTCACATGATTCCAGAGTGTGTCACATGTTTCCAGAGTGTGTCACATGTTTCCAGAGTGTGTCAGTACCTGGCTCAGGTCCTTCTTGTTCATCCCAAACTTGTAGTGTCCCAAAAGGAAAGGCCACACCTCCTTCCTGATCTCGTGCTGGACGCCTCCGTAGTACACCAGCCGCAGCAGCTCCAGCTCTTTGTAATTCTGAAGGAAAAATATGAATAAAACATTTAAAACAAGAGCAATGAGAATCCTCTGCTCCATCGGACCCTCTGGAGGAGTAAAGGGGAGAGTGAGGGGGAGGAGGAGCGAGGTCTGGGGTGTTTATAATCAGAAACCCCTCGCTGTAATCAGGGCAGTTCTGTGTGATGTCATGTAGCACTTGAAATCGCAGAGGCCACTGGAGGCAACTTTGATTTAAGAGTTTTTACCCAGAAAGCTGCAATTTTACTTATTTTGCACTAAACTTGCAAAACAATGACTTGGAACAGAAGATAATGCAGCTCAAACACCACAGACACAGCTCAGTATAAAAAAGTGGATTTAGAGTTTTGTTCCACTTTTAACTATTGAAGAGACTGTTACTGTTTCGTATTTGATGAAGGAGATCCAAAATGTCCGCCTCCGTCTCCCACTCGCACAGTTCATTTTTCCTCTTTAAGAATTCATTCCCAGGAGAAGAATGGACTCGAGTTAAAAATAGAACAGTGAAACATGCATCATCACAGTTTCATTTTAGACTCGTTTCATTCAAAGAAAGTGATGGAACGACAGTTTTTGAGACTAGTTTTTGTCAAACTTTACAAGTCCATTTGTTTTTCACAAGCTAGAAACCAAAAGTAGCACATTTGGGCTTTTTTTCCCTAAAGCTGCACCTCTGGTACAACATGGACGCTCTATTTTTGAGTTTTCTAGTTCATATTCCTGCTGTAAGGTTCAAATCCGCCCAGCAGCAGGCGAACCAATCACAGAGCAGCACTGAGGTATGGGCGGAGTCAAAGGTCAAGCGTGCAAACGAACCAAAACAGACATGGCGACGCAGCCGGATGACGTGAGATAATTTTGATTTCATTTGCCGTGATACGGCCAGTCGTAAATATAGATTATAGTTTATAGTATAGTCCTGATAGACCATTGTGTCGTGCGTCCTGATTGGCTGTTGGACTGTAGACCATTGTGTCGTGCGTCCTGATTGGCTGTTGGACTGTAGACCATTGTGTCGTGCGTCCTGATTGGCTGTTGGACTGTAGGCCATTGTGTCGTGCGTCCTGATTGGCTGTTGGACTGTAGACCATTGTCCATCAGTCTCCTCCGTGCCGTGTCTTCTGTCTTTACATAAACGTTGGATCTCAGTGTGACTCTGAAGTGCTGTACGTTTGCGATTCGTTTTCTCCCCGACAAAACCCACAATGTCGATGAAACGTTCTGCACCGACAAAGACGCCTACGAAGGTTTGAACTTTGAGAGAGTTTAAACGAGAGAGAAATGTGAGAAAATGTTAACGCCTGTGTGAGAAAAGTGTATAAAGTGTGTGGTGAGGGGTTTTACAGACAAAAACAGAGAGAATAATGTAAAAAATAAAGATGATACTTCACGGACTTTGCACAAATTACACTCAGGAAATAAATAACATGATTTCTTATGTTTATTTGTCAGATCATAATCTCTGTAGCTGCATTAGTGGAGTTTTGGCCCAGTGTAAAACGTGGTTGCTAGGTAACAGCTATGAAATTCCCTGTAGTGTGATGTCCCGACTTTCAGCCAGGAAATAAAATATTAAACCTCGAAAATGTCCAAACTGGGAAATAAAAATGTAATGTTTTTATCAAAATCTTAAATATGACGATCTTATCTGTGTTTCCGTGTTTTCTCATGTAATCTGATCCATCCTGTGTTTATTTCATTGTTTCTATCGCCTCTCCGCAGACCTGATCTGTAAACTGGCCTGATGCTTGTCTCTGGGCAGGTAGACAAGTTTAATGTCATACTATGGAACATTCCAGGCAAAGCAAAAGCATCTCCATGGAACCGAGCAGGCGTTGTACCCTTCACCAGAAAAGTTACGTAATGAACCTTTAAGTCAAGTGGACATTTTGCCTGTTTTTGTGTCAGCGTTAAAGTTTGTCCTCCTCCTCTGGTGCGTCAGGGAGGGCATCTGACATAATAAATCCTGTCTCACCTGCGTGTAAAGGGCGAGCGCAGCACGGCGTTCATCAGAGAAACGTCGATACAAAACGTCTTCATCAGCGACGATGAGGAAGGTGACGCTCAGCAAAATGCACTTTAATCTCCCTCTGGATAGAACTCTGTCTATCTCTCCATCTCTCTCTCTATCCATCTCTCTATATCTCTCCCTGTCTGTCTATCTCGTTATCTATCGCTCTCTCTTCCTCTATCTCTCTGTATGTATCTATTTCTCCCTCTCTCTATTTCTCCTTGTCTCTCTTCATATCTCTCCCCCTCTCTTCCTCTATCTCTCCCTATCTATCTCCGCTTCTCTCTACCTCTCCATCTCTCTCTCTCTATCTCTCCCTCTGTCTTTCTCTATTTCACCCTCTCCCTCTGTCTCTGTCTCTCCATATCTATCTATCTATCCCTCTCTCTATCTCTCCCTATCTCTCTCTTCCTCTCCATACTTATCTCCCTTTCTCTTCCTCTATCTCTTCATATCTATCTCTCCCTCCCTGTATCTCTCTCTCTCTCTCCCTCTCCTTCTGTCTCTCTATCTCTCCATATCTATCCCTCTCTCTATCTCTCCTTCTATCTCTCCCTCTCTCTCTTCCTCTCCATATCTATCTCTCTCTCTCTTCCTCTCCATATCTATCTCTCTCTCTCTTCCTCTACATATCTATCTCTCCCTCTGTATCTATCTCTCTCTATTTCTCCCTCTCCTTCTGTCTCTCTATCTCTCCATATCTATCCCTCTCTCTATCTCTCCTTCTATCTCTGTCTCTCTCTTCCTCTATCTCTTCATATCTATTTCTCTCTCTGTCTCTCCCTCTCTGGATCTATCCCCCTTCTCTCTCTTCATCTCTCCCTCTCCATATCAATCTCTCCCTCTGTATCTATCTCTCTCTATTTCTCCCTCTCCTGTCTCTCCATCTCTCCATATCTATCCCTCTCTCTATCTCTCCCTATCTCTCTCTTCCTCTCCATACTTATCTCCCTTTCTCTTCCTCTATCTCTTCATATCTATCTCTCCCTCCCTGTATCTCTCTCTCTCTCTCCCTCTCCTTCTGTCTCTCTATCTCTCTATATCTATCCCTCTCTCTATCTCTCCTTCTATCTCTGTCTCTCTCTTCCTCTATCTCTTCATATCTATTTCTCTCTCTGTCTCTCCCTCTCTGGATCTATCCCCCTTCTCTCTCTTCATCTCTCCCTCTCCATATCAATCTCTCCCTCTCTTTATCTCTCTTTCTCCCTCCATCTCTCCCGCTGTATCTATCTCTACAAACATGTTGCCCTCCCTGTGTGTGTCAGATGCCCTCCCTGCGATGCTAGCTGGAGGCACTGCTCTGTCTGAGGTTCTGTCACTCAAGATAAACTATAATCTGACCCTGAAGAGCCGACTGAAGTACAACAGGTGATTTGTGCTGTTAAACACGTCGCTGTCAAATAACATTATAGTCACAAGCTAGCATTAGCATTAGCATTAGCATTAGCATTAGCATTAGCATTAGCATACATTTTTCTCACCTTTCTGTTTAAAATCAAACTCTTGTATTGATCACAGGCTCCTGAAAATGTGTTTTTTATATCCTGTTTTGTCAGTGCAGTAGCAGTAGTAGTAGTAGCAGTAGTAGTAGCACTAGTAGTAGTAGTAGTACTCATACCTTGCAGTCCTTCTGGTACTTGCTCCACACCTCTTTGCTCAGGCCTCCTGACGCCTCACACGGTCGATCTGGAGGAACGATAGTGTGATTGACCAGAGCCGACAGGTGAGTCCTGACGGTGGACAGGTGTCTGCAGTACGCCAGCCCTGGAACACAGACAGTCAGGGAGGGCATCTGACACAATAGTAGTAGTAGTAGTATTTGCAGTATTTGTACTCACATCCGTAGAAGGCTCTGGAGACGATCTGCCTCTTCATGTTTTGACACAACATCTTGAGAGGAACCCTGAGACAAACACCAACAAACATCAAACCAACGAGCCCCTAACACGACCTAAAGCCCCACTGCGGAACATTTCAGCCAGTGCAAACACTGATTTGCTCATAAATACTGTATTTTCCGAACTATAAGTGTGACTTTTTCCATAGTTTGTCCGGGGTGTGACTTACACAGTAGTAGTAGTAGTAGTAGTAGTAGTAGTAGTAGTAGTACTCATGTGTGTATATGTAGTAGTAGTAGTAGTAGTAGTAGTAGTAGTACTCACGTGTGTATATGTAGTAGTAGTAGTAGTAGTAGTAGTA
>NC_047138.1:31374668-31382168 GCF_009829125.3 Periophthalmus magnuspinnatus | reverse complement strand
GGAGGAGAGGGTGAGGAGGAGGAGGAGAGGAGGAGAGGGTGAGCAGGAGGAGGAGGAGAGTGAGGAGAGGAGAGAGTGAGGAGGAGGGTGATGAAGAGGAGCAACCACACAAGAGAGGAGAAGGAGGAGGAAGGAGAGAGAAGGAGAAAAAAAAAAAACTGAACTTACGTCGCTGGTGACAGTGAAGACAGACGATCTGACGAAGAGGAACAGTCAGAGCATAGTCCCAGTAAATACTACAGAGAGAGAGAGAGAGAGGAGGAGAGGAGGAGGAGGAGGAGAGGGAGAGGAGGAGAGGAGGAGAGGGAGAGAGGGGGAGAGAAAAAGGGTCCAGTTAAATGAAGCTCATCGACGCTAGCAGTTATAGCGGCTAATTTGGAGCAGAGTTTCAAATAGCGAGTATCGTAGCAACCAAAGAGCCAATCCTGAGCGAGGCTGTTGAAGGTAACGCCCCTTCCCGCCCGCACCGCTGGTTTAGCAGGGAGCGGGCGCTTAGCAACGCTGTAAATCAAACCTGTTGCTAACGCTAACAGGAGTGGAGAAATAAGGCACCTGATTTGTCTGTTTTTAATGTTCAGATCTTGATTTACAGACACAATAGTGAAATAAAAACCCCAGGATCATGTAGAGGGTTAATACGAACAGAGTCGATGGAGCAGGAAGTGCGTCGTTCACTTCCTGTTTGTCCAGTTATATAAACAGTCTAAGATCTACACAAAAACAGCTCCTGGTTTTCCTCCACATCCAACGTTATCCATTTTTATCCTCCCTCCTCCTCCTCAGGTCAAGAGTCTGGGTGTGATTGTCGACACCTCCCTTTCTTTCACTCCCACGTCAGTAATCTCACGCTCTGCCTCACCTCCACCTTCACCTCCACCTTCACCTCCACCTCCACCTCCACCTCCACCTCCACCTCCACCTCCACCTCCACCTCACACTGCTGCTGTACTTGTCCACACCCTCCTCTCTTCTCTGGTCTCACTCACAGATCTCTCAAGAAACAACAGCTCCTTCAAAATTCTGCACCTTGGATCTTCATCGGGACCTCCACACCGCCTCCCTCCGCCTCCCTCCGCCTCCCTCCGCCTCCCTCCGCCTCCCTCCGCCTCCCTCCGCCTCCCTCCGCCTCCCTCCGCCTCCCTCCGCCTCCCTCCTCCCATAGCTTCAGTGGCTTCACATAAAACAATTTGCTCATTCAAGGTTATTTAAAACCTGGCTCCTCTCGTCTCTTCCCTCCTCCACATCGTCAGTCCCTCTGTCTCTCTCCACTCCTCCTCTCTCTCTCCTCCTCCTCTCTCTCCTTTCTGCCCCTCACTCTCCTCTTTTCCCCCTCTCTCCTGCTCTCAGCCGCTCTGCTCTCCACCTCTGGACCTCACTCCCACTCGACCTCCGCAAAATCGACCCTTTTCTTCTCTTCCAACACTCCTACACCACAGAATCACTCCATCATCCACTTTTCACTTTTACTCACCTGCTTTTCTGTTTTTAACACCTGTACAGTGTCGTCTTTCTCCCCCTCTCTCTCCCTCTTCTGTCTCCAGACCTCTTTCGCCCTCCCTCCTCTCGTCTTGCTCCTCTCGTCTTTCTCTCCCCTCTTGTCTCTCCTCACCTCTTTCATTCTCCCTCTCTCATCTCTTTTCTGTCCTCCTGTCTCTCCCTCTCTCCTTATCTCTATCTCCTTCTCTCCTCTCATCTCTCTCACTTTCTCCTCACCTCTTTTTCCTCTCCTCTCTCTTCTATCCTCTCTTCTTTTCTCTCTCCTCTCTCTCACTCTCCTCTCCTGCCCCTCCTCTTTCCCTGCCCTCTCCCTCTCCTCCTCTTCACTCTCCTCTCTCTCCTCCCCCTCCTCTCTCTCTCTCCTCTCCCTCCTCTCTCTCTCTCCTCTCCCTCCTCTCTCTCTCCTTTCCTCTCTCTCCTCTCCCTCCTGCTCTCTCTCCCTCCCTCCTCTCTCTCCTCTCCCTCCTCTCCCTCCTCTCTCTCCTCTCTCTCCTCTCTCCTCTCTCTCTCGCCCTCCCCTCCCCCTCCTCTCCTTTCTCAGTCATTCTGAATCACTCTCTCTCTCTCCTCTCTCTCTCCCTCCTCTCTCTCTCCCTCCTCTCTCTCCTCTCCCTCCCCTCCCCTCTCAGTCGTTCTGAATCACTCTCTCTCTCTCTCCTCTCCTCTCTCCCTCCCCCCCTCCCCCTCCCCTCCTCTCTCAGTCACTCTGCATCACTCTCTCTCCTCTCACCTCTTCTCGAGGTCGCAGTCGCCCAGGGTGCCGTTGATGAGTTGGTTTGGCGTCCACTTTAAGGTCAGATTATCTCCAGACTGATGCAGAGACAGATACCCCCTCAGCACCTCCATCTCCTTCTTCTAAAACACAAAAGAGCGAGAGCACGGGAGCGTTTAGAGACGTCACACTCCAGTTTGAATCTGCTGGTCGGGTTTTCTGTTTAAAGGTCCTGTATTATGCAAAGAGTTTAAATAAACAAAAGTGAAAGTGAAAGTGAAAGTGAAAGGACTTTAACGTGAGATTAATGTGACGAGTTTGTGGAGAAGGCTGAACATTTGTGGAGCAGTCGACTGAAGTTACATTTTACATTTTCAAAGTTAAAAGTGAAGTGAACTCCCTGGACACTCGGCTCCTCGACTCCTGTCTGCGGAGACGACAGCCGTAAACACCGTTAACGAGACGCAAAGAGGAAAAACACAAACTTTAGAAGCAGATGAACGATTTTCTAAAGATAATTGGCTTTGATTTTATTGAGTAACAGTTTTGTTTTTGTTTGATTCACTTTAAACTTTAGATATTGTTCTCAGATATTGTTCTTGGCCTCATTTAATCTGCTTCACCCCTGAGTTAATCTTACATATAGTCAGATTAAACACATAAACTCCGCCCACAGCCACAAACTGGGCGGGGTCTGGAGGAGTAAAGGGAGGAGGAGGGGCGGGGTCTGGAGGAGTAAAGGGAGGAGGAGGGGCGGGGTCTGGAGGAGTAAAGGGAGGAGGAGGGGCGGGGTTTGGAGGAGTAAAGGGAGGAGGAGGGGCGGGGCCTAGAGGTGTAAAAGGAGCAGGAGGGGTGGGGTCTGGAGGAGTACAGGGAGGAGGAGGGGCGGGGTCTGGAGGAGTAAAGGGAGGAGGAGGGGCGGGGCCTGGAGGAGTACAGGGAGGAGGGGCGGGGCCTGGAGGAGTAAAGGGAGGAGGGGCGGGGTTTGGAGGAGTAAAGGGAGGAGGGGCGGGGTCTGGAGGAGTAAAGGGAGGAGGAGGGGCGGGGTCTAGAGGAGTAAAGGGAGGAGGAGAGGCGGGGTTTGGAGGAGTAAAGGGAGGAGGGGCGGGGTCTGGAGGAGTACAGGGAGGAGGAGGGGCGGGGCCTGGAGGTGTAAAGGGAGGAGGGGCGGGGCCTGGAGGTGTAAAGGGAGGAGGAGGGGCGGGGCCTGGAGGTGTAAAGGGAGGAGGAGGGGCGGGGTCTGGAGGTGTAAAGGGAGGAGGGGCGGGGTCTGGAGGAGTAAAGGGAGGAGGGGCGGGGTCTGGAGGAGTAAAGGGAGGAGGGGCGGGGTCTGGAAGAGTACAGGGAGGAGGAGGGGCGGGGTCTGGAGGAGTAAAGGGAGGAGGAGGGGCGGGGTTTGGAGGAGTAAAGGGAGGAGGGGCGGGGTCTAGAGGAGTAAAGGGAGGAGGAGGGGCGGGGTCTGGAGGAGTAAAGGGAGCAGGAGGGGCGGGGTCTGGAGGTGTAAAGGGAGGAGGAGGGGCGGGGCCTGGAGGTGTAAAGGGAGGAGGGGCGGGGCCTGGAGGTGTAAGGAGCAGTGTGATTGGTTTAACAGGTGTCCACACTTCAAACTCCGCCCCTGCAGCAGGTGTTTGTGTCAGAAACACCTGGTTGTGATCAGGACAGTTCTGTGTGATGTCAGGTAGTACATTTACCGAGTTTGGACTAAAAAAAGAGACTAGAACAGGAGCAGCTCAAACACGTCACGGTTTAGTCAAGACGTGGATTTGTGTTTCGTTCCATAAATAAAACTCTGACTTTTCCTGTCGTTTTGTGAACGTCCTCCTGCCAAAGAAGAACCAACATTTAAAGAACGACACGGACACACACACATACACACCCCGAGACACACACACACACACACCAACACACAGACACACACACACAGAGCAGCCAAATCTGTGAAGAGACTGAACAGCTCTCCTCTGCTCCTCTGCTCCTCTCCTCTGCTCCTCTCCTCTGCTCCTCTCCTCTGCTCCTCTCCTCTGCTCTACATCTGTCAATCTCCTCTTTGGTCTTCCTTTTGGCCTCCTGTTTCTTCCTCTGTCTGCTCCTGCCTCCTCCTCTCTGCTCCTCTCTCCTTCTCTCTGCTCCTGCCTCCTCCTCTCTCCTTCTCTCTACTCCTGCCTCCTCCTCTCTCCTCCTGCCTCCTCCTCTCTGCTCCTGCCTCCTCCTCTCTGCTCCTCTCTCCGCTGCTGCCTCCTCCTCTCTCCTCCTGCCTCCTCCTCTCTGCTCCTCTCTCCTTCTCTCTGCTCCTGCCTCCTCCTCTCTCCTCCTCTCTGCTCCTGCCTCCTCCTCTCTCCTCCTGCCTCCTCCTCTCTGCTCCTCTCTCCTCCTGCCTCCTCCTCTCTCCTCCTGCCTCCTCCTCTCTGCTCCTCTCTCCTCCTCTCTCCTCCTTCCTCTTACCGGTTGCACTAGCACGTTGTTCTTGCCGTAGAGGAGGTGCGTTCTGGAGTTTTGATGCAGAGACTCGACGTACTCTCGGGCGGACGCGGCGAAGCGATCCTCCGACATGCTGCCGCTCGACTGCCGCTTCCGGATCTGCACCACAAACACAAACACAAACAGAAACTTAAATCTGAAACTTGAGCACAAACCTTTCACGGCTCGGGCCCACTCCTCCCACAGAGGAGACGCGGCCAGGACCGAGTTACATAAACCACAGATCACACTTCAAGTCCTGAATTCTCGCCTCAGAAACACTGAACAAATGAGCAGAATGTTCCAGGTTCAACTCTTTTTCTGTGTGGAGTTTGCACGTTCTCCTTGTGTCAACCCAAAACACGCACAACTCTCTCTCTCTCGTCCTCTCCCTCCTCACAGACTTACCCCCAGCGCGGGCCTCCTCCCCGTGGTCGACTCCTGGCTGCGGTGGGCTCCGTGGATGCGGTGTCTCTGGACCAGTTCGTTGGCCGAGGGGTCGGTCCAGAAGTGGTCGGAGGTTTTGAGTTTGGTGTACTCCAGCGCGCACGGACCCACTGACGAACAGCACGGAAACACACGTCAACTCTGTGTCAAATCTTTATTTACATGTAAAATATATGTCCCGTTAGTCACTGACCGAGCAGAGCGGCGAGGATGGGGCCGTACACCGGGTCGTGCATCAGAGCCTCCTTCTCATAATATTTACTGTAAAACACAAAAGACAAGTTTATGTGTTTTATTGCCTTTGTCAGTGAACACAAAACGCACACAACCTGCTGATATGAGTCTGAAATGTCTTTCACTGGAAGAGTTTTGTGTCAATCAACCAATGTGATCCAATGTGATCCAATGTGATCCAATGTTCTCTAATGTGACCTAATGTGACCTAATGTGACCTAATGTGACCTAATGTGACCTAATGTGATCTAATGTGATCTAATGTGACCTAATGTGACCTAATGTGTTCTAATGTGTTCTAATGTGATCTAATGTGATATGATATGACCTAATGTGATCAAATGTGATTTAATGTGACCTAATGTGTTTTAATGTGATCTAATGTGACCTAATGTGATCTAATGTGTTCTAATGTGATCTAATGTGTTCTAATGTGATCTAATGTGATATGATATGACCTAATGTGATCTAATGTGTTTTAATGTGATCTAATATGCTCTAATGTGATCCAATGTGATCTAATGTCTTCTAATGTTTTCAGATGTGATCCAATGTGATTTAATGTGTTGTAATGTGATCTAATGTGATAATAATGTGTTGCAATGTGTTCCAATGTGATTTAATGTGTTCTAATGTGTTCTAATGTAATATAATGTGATCTAATATGACCCAATGTGATCTAATATGACCCAATGTGATCTAATGTGATCTAGTGTGTTGTAATGTGATCTAATGTGATCTAATGTGATCCAATGTGATCTAATGTGACCTAATGTGATCTAATGTGTTCTAATGTGATCTAATGTGATATGATATGACCTAATGTGATCAAATGTGATTTAATGTGACCTAATGTGTTTTAATGTGATCTAATGTGATCCAATGTGATCTAATGTCTTCTAATGTTTTCAGATGTGATCCAATGTGATTTAATGTGTTGTAATGTGATCCAATGTGATCTAATGTGTTGTAATGTGATCCAATGTGATTTAATGTGTTCTAATGTGTTCTAATGTAATATAATGTGATCTAATATGACCCAATGTGATCTAATGTGATCTAGTGTGTTCTAATGTGATCCAATGTGTTGTAATGTGATCTAATGTGATCTAATGTAATATAATGTGATCTAATGTGTCAGTCAGTAAATCAGTTTAATCCCAGTCTGACCGGTGAATGTATACTGTCATTGTGTCTTTGGGCAAGACACTTTCACCTTGTCTGTGTTTGAACGTGTGGAGTGAGGAGGAGGTGCAGACTGGTGGCCTTGTCTCCATTAATCTGTCCTGAAGCAGTAGATTAAAGTCTGGAGTGAGTGAATAATGCATACAACAGTAAAGTGACTTCCTCAGTTAAATATTTAATGTTTGAAATCACTTTTCTTTGTCCTAAAAATAAAACTTTTTGTGAATAAAGACAAAAAAGCTATTTGGACAGCATTTTTAAACGCAAAATTACCAATAAATAATGTAATAATTATGAATAGTTTTGAAGCCATTTAAAATTCTACAGAGGTTTGCACGAGTTTCACAAAGAGTTAAAATACACCCAAACTAAACTATGACACGTGCTTATTCTCAGAATTAGCTTTAGCCCAGTTAGCGCGCTGTATTCTGTGTGCTGCAGTCCCGGCGCTGTCCAGAGGGGGCATCACACCTGGAGTTATCCACGATGTGCTGGATGATCTTGTCCAGGACCTTCTCGAAGAGCGCCGTCCGGACCCAAATATGGCGGACGGCCTGAGGGGAGAGAGGGGGCGGAGCTCGACAGGAAGAGGAAGAGGCCTGACGCCGCAAAGGCTCATGGGAGGACGACACGCTCTGGCTCCGTCTGAGACAAAAACAATAAAAAGACAACAAACAACTTTTTAAAAATATAAACGCAATAAAACATAATGACATGGGGTTATGAAAGTGCAGCCGGGGACGAGTCGCCTCAGGTACGATTTGTGATTTGAAGCTACAGTACGTAACTTTCTAGAGGTGATTCTATGGAAATGGAAAGTTAAAGCCATACTGCGGAGCATTCTTCATGGAGATAGATGAGTGGAATATTACAGCCAAAGGAACAATGTTTCCATGGAAAAAAACAGGTAAAGGCCAGATAAGTGTCAGGTTTGTGGAGATGCGAGCACACTCACTGTAAAGATGCAT